>NC_047169.1:9708896-10008896 GCF_009819705.1 Hippoglossus hippoglossus | reverse complement strand
ACACAGCCTCATCACACAGTTTATCTCGTTATAATTTAATATTAGACATCACGATATTATAAAAAACATGTTGTGGTGAATGTGTCATGTTTCTGGTCATCTGATTAGAGTAAATCCAGTACTGCTTCTTGCTTTGTTTTTGGTCTCCACCAGCTTTTTTTGTTGTTGTTGCTAAATGCTCATTTGGGAACAACTTGTTTGTATGGTTGTCTGTTTGGTCTATTTGGTGCTGGTCGTGTACTGTGGGCTCATCAGAGCTGAAAACAGCTGCCTGCTGCATCGGGAAGGTTAATGAAAGTGTGTAAAACCAACACACTGAGTTGAACAATGCAAAAATGTTTTGTAGAGCTGAAGGGACACCGTAGAGTCGGGTGACAATCTTCTGTGGGTTTATCACCAAGAACGACACTTGTTGTTTGCTTAACAAGGACAATGCACAATAAATGTTGGGGGCGGCTGTGGCTGAGGGGTAGAGCGTTCGTCCTCCAACCAGAAGGTCGGCAGTTCGATCCTAGTCTTCCCCATCTGCATGCCGAAGTGTCCTTGGGAAAGATGCTGAACCCCCGAATTGCCCATCATAGGCAAACTGTACTGTAAAGCGCTTTGAGTGGTCATCAAGGCTAGAAAAACGCTATATATACAAACCATTTACCATTTACCATTTACAAGATATGGCATGAAACTAATTTTCCTCTGTAGTACCTGAGCAGAAGCCATAGATGATGCCAGAGTGAAAGAAAACATTCGGTTAAAGAAAAGAAAACATCATTAACCATGGACAACCAGACATCAAGGAGCCTCATGCTAGCAAACATAATGTTTATCTTAGTTCTATGAAAGATGGATTCTTCAGCTACATTTCCACTCATTTAAACTCTCTGATATTTCCACATGAAACATACCATCCACATCCATTATAAATGCAGAAGTATTTATTTTGAATCTTGAGGTTGTGACCCTTTAAGTCGCCTATTGTAGTGATTTGACAAATATATTCTTGACTGGGATGGAGTTGTCTCAGCATCATACTCAGTCAACTGTTGGAGCTGTTTTTTCCTGCATTTCTAATACGAGACGAATGGCTGGTTATAATGATGATTATTATTCTTGTTCTGTTCTACAGCCATGCCTCTCACTAGTCCTGCCCCTTCTAACAAAAGGAAGAAGGGCGACAAGATCATCACTGACCTGTCCAACATCAGCCAGAATGGTAAAACGCGCACGCACACACACACACACACACACACACACACACACACACACACACACACACACACACACACACACACACACACACACACACACACAAACAGCATCCCACATTCACACACAGCAACTGGAAACATTTTGCCGAACCCCTCCGCCCTCATTCCTCAAAGACCTCCCTGTATCTCCCCTGTGATCTGATTATCCAGCCCAGCAAATGTCAAGTCCGATTGTGAGCTTTGCTCTCTGGTGTCCACTATCTGCACAATCTGTGTCTGTAAATTGAATCATTGCATGTGATCTTATGTGGATTTGTGATACACACACACACTTGTACACACACACACATTCCAAGCAGTAACACAATATCTAAAGTCTTCTGTGGGGTTATGTGGCTCATTATCAAATGGCAGAGGAGCTACAGACCTTATACCATTAGAGGCAACACAAAATACCAGACAGTGGTTCTGCTCCATATTTGTTTTAGTTTGTGTGTTTATTGTGTGTGGAGTCATTACAACATGTACAAACGTGGCAAATAGTTTTAACGTCTTTAACCCACAACTGTACTGTGAAATACTGTGAAAATCTATGTATTTCACAGTATATATACTTATTTGAACACTGGTGGTTATTGCTGTAGTGTATATAATGGTGCTCTTTTCCTTGTTAAGCTATGTTGGCCAATAACAAACATTTAATTCTTCCTCTATATATTTTTCTAAAAATCCCTGCCTGGGCACCAGAGAGTGTCCAGAGACTTACTGCAGGAAAAGACCCACCAGAAACCGAGTGTTTAAAACATTTCCCTCTGCCAGACCCACCAGTAGGTCCATCTGTTCAACTCTCGCTGTGAAGCTGGACACGCTTCAGACGCACATGCTGTTATTTTTACTTTTAGTGGAAAATCCCACTTTCAAAAATAAATGAATAAACATTAAAAATTGATGTGTCAGGCTGAATGTGAGGAAAATATGTAAAAGCTGCTACAGATGGCATGTGCAGCATTTCCAATAAATGAGATGGTGCAGCCTTAAAAGTAAATTCATTTACCCAACTATTGTCAGCAAGTGTTTGCTCATTGTGGGAATGTACATGATGTAGTATTGGTATACGAGTCAATTATTTGGTGAAAAACTCCACCAAAACTGCACCATACTACCCACACATTATGATACAAATTTATTAAAATATGATGATGAAATAATATACAGTATAGTGTAACACTCTGAAGGAACCTTTACTCAATACTTAGTGGTTTTATTTTTGACACTTTACAAACAATATGTTAATACTAACTTGTAGCTAAATATAAATGTCAAAGTAGAAGTCTTAACTGGCTCTTTAACTTATTAAAATCTTAAATGTAAGAATTTATAGTTAATCCAGTGGTATGGCAGCAGTCTTGGTCCCCAGAGGAGGAATTTTCACGATCCCCTGATATTTCCTCACCCATAATAATAATAATAATACTGTTGTTTTATTGTGAAATTCGCTGACAACTATTGGTTGGATTGCCATGAAATTTGGTACAAAAGTTCATGTCCCCCAAAGAGGAATTTCTTCTTTTTTTTTTTTAAATCCGACTTTTCATCTTGCGCCACAATCAGGTCAGACTTACAATTTGTCCAATACTTTCTGGCATTGTAATTAAATGACTACAAAACCACTGTCATTCCCATCAGCCCCTGCTGTTCTTTAATTTGAATGAGATCAGCATGGTGCATTATCATTCAGCTCAAAAGCACAATGCTTTACTGCAGCCTCACAGAGCTGCTAGCATTGACTCTTCATTTAATAGGGATTATTTTCTATCACAGAATAAAAACTGGCCTTTACTTCTTGCATAACATATTATATTTATAAACACCAACAATGAACCAAATCTTTGCGCGTACAATCTGCTTTCTGAGTGTCTGCACATGCTTCTATCTGTCATTCAACAATCTGTTGGTTTCTCCCCCCCATTTCCGTCCTCTGCTTCTCCTTCTGCTGGCACATCTGTAGCCACATCTGAGCCTTTCAACCGGTTTGTTCTCAGTCAGTCAGACAGACAGTCAGTCAGTCAGTCATTCAGGAGCTTATCCTGCTTATCCCCCTTTTTGCTCCAGTTAATGCCCAGTCATCCATCCATCATCCTCTCTGCGCTCTGTCGTTCTGACAGTTTGTCCCATGCCCCTGTCCCCTCTGCATGTCGTCTGCTTGCGTCTGTCCGCCCCTGCCTCTGTCAGTCTGTCCCGTTTCCTCCTAGTCAGCAGCCAGCTCCACTTTCACATTCTTCTGAATTAACACTCTAATCAATATCCCCACGGGAGAGTTCGCTCTGCTCAGCAGCCTCAATTATTCTCTCACTCTTTCTCTCTCCATCTCTTTCTCTCTCATACACACACACACACACACACACACACACACACACACACACACACACACACACACACACACACACACACACACACACACACACACACACACACTTAACACCCACCCACTTGCACAAGTCTGATTTACGATATACTGCTAACAGCAGCATTGCAATGCCAACTCCCTGCTTTATAGATGTGTCCGTGTGAGTGTGTGTACAAGTGTGTGTGTGTGTGTGTGTCTGTGTGTGTGTGTGTGTGTGTGGTTTTATGGCTGGACTCCAGGTGTTATGAATGATATCAGAGTGGATGTGGTGGATGAGAAGAGTGTTTTATGAGGAGCTCGGTGGAGCAGTAAAATCCATCAGATCTCTCCATCACTGCAGCGGAGGAGAGAGAGAGAGAGAGAGAGAGAGGTGGAGAGAGAGAAGAAGAGAGAGGTGGAGAGAGAGAGAGAGAGAGAGAGAGAGAGAGAGAGAGAGAGAGAGAGAGAGAGAGAGAGAGAGAGAGAGAGAGCAACAGTATGTTATGAGGATTTCCCTCCATAAACAGTTCTCCCTGTTGTGTCATTCCCCAGTGCCCCTTTTCTTCTATATTGCTTTGGCCCAGTAATTCCTACAACCCCCCTGGCTTCATACACACTCACGCCCTCTAACACAACAGGTTTTAACTGTAATTCATCACAACAAGTATGGTGTGAAAGCCAGAGGATAAAAGTATTTGCCCTTTACAGTCACATCCCTGATTCAATATCAGACCTAAATTGGAGGTTAAACCCACCTTTTAATTTGCCAAATGGGTTTAGTTGACAAGCGTATGCAGTAGCTACGCCAAAAACTGAAACAATCCTCTGAATCTTAATAACAAAAAATGCGTAGAAATTGTTCATCTGAGCAGTGATAAATCATCGTTAGGTCCAGGAGCCAGGTTTATTCATTCAAGTAAGAGCAGTAGTTCAAGAGAAAATGTTAAAAATATCTTCGACAACCTGTTAACTGTTAAAATCAATACGACTCTCATTTCTGTCCATTCAACATGACTCTGATCTTGCCTTAAATTCAATGTTAATTTTGTTAACAATACTGTGCAACATATTCTTATTTTTGAGGGTAAGTGACCTGTACAAGCATATGGAAGAGAAAATAAGCACATATTTGATAAAACAAGAATGAAACATTGTCATAAAAGTAACCATGAACCATATTTGAAAAAGAGAAAGGGACAAAAACTTCTGGATGACATAAATAACAAAAGTCGTGTGTCTGCCTTAAATTCATGGTGTAACCCTAACCCTAACCCCTTTATTTTGTCCTCCTCTTCTTCCTCCTCTTCCTCCTTCGTCTCCCTGGCAGACGATGAAACCGACCCAGAGGCCTCCGAGTTCGACCTGGGCACCAAGATCAAGACGCCCAAGGACTTGATGCTGGAGGAGCTCTCCCTGCTCTCGAACAAGGGCTCCAAGATGTTCAGGATGAGGCAGCAAAGAGTGGACAAGTTCATCGTGACCAACCAGAACATGGTGAGAGTGAGGAACTGAAGGAGAGTGTACATGTATGCTGTATATGTATGCGTATACTGTTCGGGCTGTATCTTTATTTCATGTCTTCCAGCAGAACCTCGAGAACCTGCTGATGCTTCCTCCCCCTGTCGCACCAAAACCTGAGATGCCAAAAGTAGAAGGTATGGGGTCACCCATGCACTTTTGTTGATTTTCATTATTTCTTTTATGATTTTGCACTTCATCTGTGTTCTCCCCCCCCCCTGTCCCTGGGTGTCTCAGTGGTGGAGGAGATGGTGGATGAGGAGGCGGATAAGGAGGCGAAGAGGAAGGAGTATATACGCACCTACGTATCACCATGGGAACGGGCCATGAAGGGCAACATGGAGCTGACAGCCACCATGAAGGCCAGCATGCCGGGACCCATCCAGATCCACCCAGACCTGACCCTGTACAAGAGCTTCAACAGGTACACACACACACACACACACACACACACACACACACACACACACACACACACACACACACACACACACACACACACACACAGATTGCATAAGAGCATATTTTCATGTCTGCATGTATCATGAACATGTTGAATATAAAGCAGATAAAAGTAGCAATTATTTAAGCTCTCACTTGTAGATACATGTAAAATTATAAACAGTCTTTTTTCAATATTCTTCATTTGTAGTTGTAATTTTGATCCCAAAAATAAAATTCTAAATGAGTCAAATACCTTCTACTGAGCAGTTTAAACGAATTGAGTGACTTTAGAGAGGATGCTGTAAAAATCAAATAATCACTCATAGTGAACCAGCACAGGAAAGTGGAATTTATTTTCATCCTCCTGGAAGACTTCTTCACTTGTCTTCAAGGAACATTCATTTCCTGTATCTTTCTGACGCTCTGACAATAGTGCCCACTTCACACGGCGACGGGCCAGATGTGTGGAGGTGAGAAAGTGAGCAGCTGGGCCCTCAGGCTCTCTTTCCTCAAGCACTTACTTCTGGCACTTTACTGAGAACAAATGAGTGAGAAACTGTGACTGGCTTCCTGAAACTCTGCAGTGGCGTCTTCAACAATACCACATCTGCCCCCCTCCACAATTGGAAGTTTTTCATCTCACCTTCAAGTGCGGAACAGTTTTCCTTTAGATGTGTCCGAATGATTTCAAATGAATAGTTTGCTTCAACTTGTTGCCACCTTTAATATTCAACTGAAATTTCACAAACTGTGGGACTCAAAATATACATTTCTTAAACATTCAGAATTAATATATCAGAGGCAACACTTATTATTATTGAATGGGCCAAGCTCTAAAATTATGAATATGCCTTGACATTAACTAGGACCATAGACTTTATGTAAAGATGGACAACGCGTCTCCACCTCCTCCAACTTTTTGAGAAATGAAGCAAATATATCCCTGATTCAAACACTGCCATCTTAAGCATTTGGAGCCAGTTCCGGTCAAAAGATGGAGGCAGGGTAGCAAGGTCCTGCCGATACAGGAATAATTATCACTTGAACATACATCAGTGTGATACCTAATATGACCGCAACCATCTTTGAGAAAAAAACATTTAACATTTACTTTGATTTATTAGTTTGGTCCATAGGAGAAAGGAATTTTGACTTATAGTGCAGCCATCCACCAGGTGGTGACCAAGATGCTTTGGCTTCACTTTTGGGGAGCAGTCATGTCTTAATATGGAAAAATGGCACAAGAGTGACATCATAACTGTGTTCCGATAAAACTGGAATTACTCAATGTAATTATAGTTATAACTGCAGCACCAGTCTCAGCTACTCATATAGAACCAACGTCTCTATGACAACCAGCAACTTGCTGTTTCATTAACAAAAATAAAAAGCGACTTCCTTCTCGTCTGTTTCTATGGCGTCACTCAGCAGTGATACAAATCACACATACTCTACCACGTCGCTCCCATCTCATTCCACATGTCGTTATTTTAATCTCGTTTGAACTCTGTCCGTGGTGATAGTGCTGATGGTTGCTATGGACCCCAGAACATGTAGCTGTAGCCTTTATAATTACTAATGGGTCTGAGTCAGCAATAAATAACCAGCCGAGGGGGAAGCATTATGAGACAACAGGTCCCTGGGCACAGATATGTAAAAGCCCACCCACCACTCCTACATAGGAGGGAAACACACTGACAACGACACAGAGCGCTCAGACTCACACTGACACATACACATTTTTAACGGTAGTCAATTTGCTGTTTGTGGTTATTTTGTGTTTCTTTTTGGTTGTTTTGTGTGTTTTTGTGGTTATTTTGTGTGTATCTGTGGTTATTTTGTGTCTCTTTGTGGTTGTTTTGTGTCTGTTTGTGGTCATTATATGTGTATTTGTGGTTGTTTTGTGTGTGTTTATGGTTATGTTTTGTGCATATCTGGTTGTTTGTACATTTTTGTGGTTGTTTTGTATCACGTTGTGGACATTTTGCATTTCTTTGTGGTGGGTTGGGTGTTTTTGTGGTTGTTTTGTATATCTTTGTGCTTGTATTGTGTATCTTAGTGGTTATTTTGTGTCCTTTTGAGGTTGTTTTGTGACTCTTTGCGGTTGTTTTGTGTCTCTTTGTGTTTATTTTGTGTCACTTTGTTGTTGTGTGAGATGCTTATGATGCTCATCCTGATCTCTCACCCTCCTACTTTGTCCCTTTTTCTCTGCCAGGACGGCGTTGCCATTTGGCGGCAACGACAAGGCGTGCAAGATCCTGGCCTTCGAGCACCCGGAGATCAGCGTTGCCACCGATGAGCCAGAGTCACTGGCCTCCCTGCAGGCTGACATCCGCTCACGACCCTCGTTCAACCGCACGCCCATCGGCTGGGTGTGCAGCGAGGACAACTCAAACATCCACATGGACGTGGACAACATCGCCTTCGACGGAGAGACAGATGACCTGTGAACACGCGTGCAGACAGAAGCATGATTACAGTACATGTAGCCTGAAACACACATTACAAGTACACATGCACTATAGGACCCACAAACACATACTTACATGAAGATCACATCCTCACATATGTGTATTAGAGCATTGGGCAGATCATAATTCTTGACCCACACACTGACAACATGAGCACTGGTAGAGCTGCTGAAGCTCCCATGAACACATGTTGAAATGTATTTTAATTGCATGGAAAAAAAATCAAAAATAAGCTAAAACTATTCAAAACTGACTTGATGGAAGAGGACACAGAGTCTCCTCGGTCTCCTGCGTTCTTTCTGACTATGTGTGTGCAAACTGTGGTAAGTTAATGTGACACCTGTGTGAACAGAAACAGATAAGCACCTTGCACTCTTAAAATGTTTTATTTATGCAATAAAGTTCCCCTTTACAGAACGTCTGACTGCTTCTCATGTCAACGCTGCATATGCTGCTCCTGGAGATCTTTCATTACAAGTTACAAAATAAAAAAATGTACTTATTTTTTGGAATCGTCGACTTTCTGGCTCTTTCTGGAGCTTTCAAACCACCGGCTACAGTGGGTGGATTTTGCTCAGTTGCCAAACAGTATCTCACTCATATGCAACCACCTGTTACCACCCAGAGTTTTACACTTAAGTCACATGAGGACACTTAAGACATCTCCATGACAGCAAACTCCACCCACTGCTGAGGATGTGGTTAAATGTTTCGAACTTGATCTTTCCTCTGCCCCCAACAAGCAAAGTGCAAATCTATAGAGGGACACATTCATTTTCATAAAAAGAAAACCGTTTTTTTAATAGAATTTGATTGATTGTGGTGGCTGAGTGGGAGACACAGGCACTATGACAGCAACACTACTGATTCCATTTGGTACCAATGTCTTCTTTCTAATCTCTTTGGACAGACGTAGCATCAAATAAAGGCAAAAATACAAAAAAATTAAGTAAAAACTTTAAAAAGCGATATCTTTATCAGCACTCCTTATAGCTTTTTTTGGCATTTTAGGAAAAGTGCTTTTTTATTTTCTTGCTGAGAGTTTGATCATCATCATAAAAAAACTGGAGCCCCCAAATGTATTTAGAAATTGTGAAATTGTCTTTTCCGATGCAACCAGGAGACCAAAAATACTCCTAAAAGGTTTGATGCACTCAACTTGTTAGACCTCTCTTGCACACCTTCATTACCAAACTAAACGCTGTCCCCATGACCTCTCACTTGCACTATGAATAGTCAGCACACTCAGGCTGTGACTGTAAACCGGAGCTGGCAGGTCTCCAATGACACCTATTAAACAGATGTCTTCTGCATGCTGTGGCGGAAGAAGTGCTCAGCATATCAACATGACATTTGTAGATGAAAAATGATGATCGACGTCGTCTCTAATGAATTCTCTACTCGTGTAAATTATTTACAGTTTAATCTGCGTGGTCGTATCTCACATAGAGCTCTTGTGTGTGACGGAAAAATGTTAATCTGGGGAGTAATTAGTCGGTAAAGCTGTGAAATACAGTGGAGTAAAACTTTTCCCTCTTGAAAGTAGTGGAGTAGAAGTTAGAGTATCATAAAAATGGGAATACTCGTGTAATCATAGCAGAGATAAGATAAAACTGTATTGATCCACACAAAATTCAACTCTTTCAGCAGCAGGCAGGTCAGAATGAGGTAGACAAGAGAATAAAAATGTAAAAAAAAAGGCATAAGAATAAAATAAATAAGTAAATAATGCAGAGTATGCGCATAATATACCTTTACCTTTCACTGTAGTGTTTTTTATAGAAATGTTGTAAAGTACAATGTATGTAAATAGTAAATAGTATGAGTACAGTGAAAAACAGTGCAGTATTTTATTTTTCATCTCTGATGGTGTTGTAGAGTCTGACAGCAGTGGAATTACTCAGGAAAATGTACTTAGTTACTCTGTCTGCATCTTGTCTGACAGTGGATCGTCCTGACATCATGTTAGTGGAGGTGTAACAGGTAAGGGCCACATCCTCTTTTTCTCCTTGTGCCCGGTAGGCGGCGCCATCGGGCCAGGCAATCCTTTCCCTGATGAAAACCGCTACGTCACACACACGCACATACACGCACACACACACTGGCTGTAAAGATGGCACGGTATCGCGAGAGCGCCGTGCCGCGACCGGAGCGCTGGATGGCGCTGGTGGTGGCGGTGGCGGTGGGGGCTGGATGATGCGCCCACGGCTCGCCCTCCCTCTCGCTCCCTCTCTCCCTCCCTCTCTCGCTCTCTCTCGGTTAAATCACACGGAGGGACACGCGATCGGACGGAGACTGGCGGCGACAGCACCCGGGGTGAGTTAAAAAATCCCCAAAACCTGCACAGCACGCAAACGCATCATGGGATAGAAGGGGAGCATGGGTGAGGTAAGGGGATGGGAAGGTGTGTGTGTGTGTGAAGGGGGACGCGTGTGTGGTTTAGGGAGTGGGTGTGAGGGACTATATAGTCAACGTGTCGGCCAGATGTGATCCCCCCCCCCCCCAGATGTGCGACAGTCTCTGAAGATGTCATCCCCTCCATCATCATCATCATCCTCATCATCGTCAGCTCCATCATGACTCTCATCAGCACCACTCTCCCTCGTGCCGCTCTGTTGCTCTGTATCATGTCCACCTTATTATTTCATCAGGTTGCGCGTGAGTCGGTGGTTCCCCCTCCAGGCATCTCCCCCTTACCGACCCCCCCCCCCCCCCCCCCCCCCATCAAGTTCGTCCCGGTCGCATCACACAGTATTGTGGGGGGGTTTCGGGTTTTCTCGCATGTCACAAGTGTTATTATCATCCACGCTGTCCCATCCCATCCCATCCCATGCTTGCATCCATCCCTATACATATAGCTTTGCTGTGCGCGTGGCTCCGGTCCTCTCCTCTGCGTGCGTGTTTCGGACTCTCCAGCTCTGTGTGGACTTGTTGATGGATGGCACAGGGACCGCAGCCTGTTTTCACCATGGCGGATCCACGCTCGGCTGTCATCGCTCCCGGGGGCCGCCATTGATTTAACGTTGCGGTTTCAATCCGCGTGATTGATCACTCTGGCCCCTCACCGGGCCCCAGACGTCACCCGCCCGCCTGGACAGTATGGCGGGGCTTATGGTCCTCTGCTGCGCGCACACGTACTTACAACTACGTACTTACAATACTTGTGAAACACACACATTTGTGTTCGGCTACTTGTGAGGATAGTGCATTGACTTACAGCAACTCCTTAAGCCTAAAGTTAACCTTATTAAACTTAGCCTGGGTTTACCCTAAAACCAAGGCTTAACCCTATGATAAAGGATTAACCTTTATTATAGGGTTAAATGTCCTACACACACACACACACACACACACTGGAACACACAAAGATGTTTATATAGAAAGTTTGTACTGCTATCTTTGTTTGCACTGATCCCATCATCCCCATGAGGTCTACTGGTACTGACAAGCTTTAGTGTTTATGCTGAGAAAAAGGTCCTTAAGAGGTAAAAAAAAAAAAAAAAAAGTACAAACACACACACACCCTCCCAGCTGAGTTGAAATGTTGCCATGACTTTTAAGTTGCACTTATCATCACTTGCAGTTTTTGGAGATGAAATACAGTTGTTAAGGGTGTATGCACAATGTGTGTGTTAATCTGCTGTCTGCACATTACTGTCTCATCTTGTTTTAGCTTAAAAACACCAGGTCAGAGCCAATTTCAGCTCTTTATTTAACATTACATGTCCTTGTATGCACAGCTGTATCCACATATTTACGAGCCGTCGCTGTAGCCTCCTCTTACAGTCTCGTCCCAGGCCGTGTAACCTTTCATTCTGTAGGAGGAGTGGGATTTTCCCGGAAGCTATAAACTCTCATTACCTTTATCTACAAAATAGCTCATTCTCAGCCTCGGTCCACACTGCCAAAAAAGAAAAGCCTGGCTTCCCTCGTCCCTCTCCGGATAACTCTCCTCAGGGGTGTTTCCACCGGCGTTATCTAAATGATCAAACCAATCAGGATGCCTTATGTGATGTTGTGTGTCGCTCTGGTGAACGGGCGAAGAGACACGTGACATAAACATCATTTGACTTTGGGTCTTGAATATATTTCCTTTTTTTCTTATCAGTTCCCTGACTGTTGTTTGTATTTAACATCTTTCATAAGCTGCTTTCAGACATGCACTGAACTCTGCATATTCTCCTGAAATTATCCGGAGGGGCTTTATGTGAGAACGCACATGTCCGAGTCAGTTGCCTGGGACATTCCCTGGAACTTCTCCGTGTCAGACTCGTACATTCTCCCGCTGCTTTCTTCATATGTAAAAGGTAAACCCCGAATAATATCCTAAACCAATTCTCAGGACATTTCCCGAAATTCATGTCTGAAAACTGCTATAGTCTTTCATTTAGATTTATGGAAACAGCACCACCATAATCCACAACCACCATCATCCTCCACGTGTTGCCAAGTGCTGCTCGATTCTCAAGGTCTCCTCGACTTCTCGCGCGTATTTGCAGACAAACAGCCATGTGTTGAAACAATTGAGAGCATATGTAATTCCCTTAAATTCCCCCAATTTAATTGGTTTAAATCCTCAGAGTATTTCTTTCTCATGTGTGACTGAGCCCAGCTTGTGTCTCAGCTTCCCAGGGGCTTCGTCTATCGCTGACATTTCCGTTAAAGTGTCCTTGATGTGGTTGGGTCCACATGTGTGGGATTATGTGAGGGTTGAGGTATAAGGAAGAGCAGATTAAGTCATCCCCGAGGATGAAGAAGGAGGAGAGGAAAAGAAAGGCACGCTCACACTGTATGTCTCCTTTGACCTTTATCATCCGCTGGAGTCTGTCTTTTTCTATCTTTGACGTGTGGCTGGTTATTCAACCTAATGTCCCACTTATTTCTCCCCTCCTTCTTCTTCTTCCCCATTCCCTTGTTCTCCTCTCATCCTGTTCCTCTCCTTTCTCCTCCTTGTTGTCTTTCCTTTCCTTTCCTCTCCTCTCCTCCCCTCCTCCTAACTTAAACTTTAAAAACCTCACATTATTCCCACCGTGCATTGTAAATATGGATGGTTATATAATTGCCTAAATATTAAGCAAATATTCACCCCTCTCTATATTTTCTACTAATAGGATTGGGTAGTGCACGTGTACCACAGTGATAATGGGTTGCATCTAGGTTATAGTGTGCACGTGTGTTTGTGTCTTGGTCTGCGTGCATGTGACTATGTGTGAGTTCTCATACGTATAGTTGAATGTTACAGACTCTGAGCAGGGAAATGACCTTGACTCTTGCAAAAAAAGAAAAAAGTCTCGGTAATATGCTCACACATGCAGCTGCACGTGGGTCTACTGTATGTTCATAAAGTTCACACTCACAGTAGACACACAACCACACACACACACACACACACACACACACACACACACACACACATATAATATAATATAAAACTTCACAGAGATTGAGGGGGGATAACGTGATGCACAGAGGGAAGGATGAACTCTGGGCTCTCCCCATTGTCAACTAGGGCTATTTGAAGTTACACATAACCCAGTTACAGGAAAGCCACTGTGTGTGTGTGTTTGTGTGCATGTTATGGGCACATGCATGTGAAGAATCAGAGATAAACGGGGGGAAAAGGTGGAGAGAGTGAATGAGAATTGAAGGTGGAGGTCAGTGGACCCCTGAGAGTGAGAGACAGTGAGCAAAAAAGTAGTGAATGGGATGGAGGGAGGAGGGCAGGGGTTGTGAGAGTAAAGACCAAGACCCCTTTCCTTTAAAGTGATATATAAACACCCTTCTTGTCTTTAGGTTTGCTTGAGTGGGAGGGAGACAGTGTATGAGACAGGCTATTGTCCTCAGGGACAGCATCAGCTCTTTGTTCTGCTTGCTTGACACCGGTGTCACTGTCACCAAGCCACACCAACCAGCAGCAGCCAGAGAGAGAGAGAGAGAGAGAGAGAGAGAGAAACAGTGACAGTAAATCCAAAGTCCAAAACAGTGTCATCAACAGCATTTGTATTCCCATCCGCCTCTGAGGTCAAATGTTTTCCACACAGCTGAGTGTAATAAATGGAAGGATAAAAATGGAAAAACAGACAATATTTCAACAAGATGCAGATTTTTGTTTAAGGATTATAGTCATACACTTGACCTTTGGATGGGGTCACATTCTAGATAGATGTTACACATATTGGACTTTAAAGTCAAAAGTATGCGGAGACATTTTTCCATATGTTGGGACTTTAAGCCTCAACGCAGTTCTAATCAAGGCAAATGTAAAGTAAAGCTTAGGTTATGCTCGCAATTCCTGTCCTTGAGCGTAGCAGCGTGAGCCAGCAATGATGTCATTTCCACTGGGATTTTGTTTTGGCTGGTCCTCCAACTCTCTTGACTTGTCTTTCTTCTTCTTCTTTGCCGTTTTCTGACAGTGTGTTTGTATTTATTTCAGCCGTGACACCTAACAATTAGCAAAAGACCTCGAGCCCAAGTATGAGGGAGGCATTGTGCCGACGTCACAGTTGGCACAAGCAACTCAATCAGTCAAGCATATCGGATCTTTACAAGGTAGAATGATTTGGGACAATGACCTCAGATTTCCTCGTTGGAAACTGCGGTCGGTTGAACAATTTGCCCACAAGGTCCATCTAGCAGCGTCTCTGGAATATTTCACTGTATCACCCAATCATCATTTCAAGCATTTAAAGGCGTTTCTCATCATGTTGGCTGAAAAGCACATGATGAAGCCCAGTGACTAATGCACCGTGTGGTAGGATTGTTCCGCCAAAGTTTCCAGCCTTGAAGTCCTAATCTTCAAAAAGCTCAGCTAAATGGAAATTTCAACATATATGGATCAATGACAATATGGCAACTCCATCTGCTGAGGGACACTGTGTGATGTGATGAAAAGGTCCAGAAAAGCTACTGAATAGACCTGTCTGGGAGATTGTTTAGAGACAATAGTGTACTTCAGACTTTGCTGCAAAAGTTTGACTGAGGCCCTTGTTTCAACATGGCAATACCCCTGTGCAGGAAGTGAGGTTTATTAGGAGATGGTTTTCCCAGTTTGTGAGAAAGATGTGGAGCCGCCGACACAGAGCCCTGACTTCGACCCCGTAGAAAACATTTGAGATGGTTGCGAGCCAACAATTCACCTCACATCAGTGACTAGAGTAATGCACTTGTGGTCAAGTAGCCCTGCAGCAAGGTTCCACAAAAACAGAAACTATAAGTGCGGAGGCTGTTATGGCAGCATATTACTAGTTTTTGAATGAGATGTTGAACAATGACAGATTGGTGTAATGCTTGGATGTTTTTTTTTAGTGTCCATATACTTTAGTCCATAATTGCTCTTATCACTGCTCTTTTTATATGATGCAATGAATAGTTTAATATATTTAAGCCTCTTAAATCCATCCTAGTCGAGCATTATTCTTTGGTGTAGCTGTTAACAACTAATAGACATATGCAACATTTGAGGATGAAAGAACAAACGGCTTCATGAAATGGGTTGGGACCCACTGTTGTAGACAAATATTGGTATTTCAGTATACTTATTGAGTCAATTTTAGTCTTCATTGAAATATTCTCTGTTTAGGGGGGTATAAAAAAGACATAGTAGAGAGACTTGGGAATTTCGTTATTTCCATTAAGCTTTTTTTGCATAACCAGCTAAACAGCCTCATGATAAATCCAAATCCCAAGAAATAAATGACCTCAAATTTACGTAATGATTTATCATCGAAACGCAAGTCTCATGATCTTTCCAAAGCACAGAGAGATGGAAAGGAATGACAGAGGGAGGAGGAGAGTAAACAACAGCAAGCAATGGAAGTCAGATTAGGAGAGGAAAGTGGAAAGAAAGCTTGATCCGTGTGTCATATGTCGTGCCACTCCTCCCAAATGTTGATCTGATGGCGCGGCAGATGGATGTGGAGGGATGTTTTTGCAGCATGTTTACATTAATCGCAGCAATGTGGAGCAGAGAGGTGTCACAGTGCGCCCTGGATCAAATAGGCGCTGAGCCATCCTCCAGATTCTGTCATCGGATAAGTTCCCACAGTCCTCTGAAGTTCTGCATGTCACTTGATGAGCTCAGGAAACGTTGAGGAATAAAAGAGGAAGGAAGGAGAGGAAAGAGTAAGGGAAAGGACAGAGGGCAAGAGGAGAGCTGTGGGTTCCATAGTGGAAGGGCCGTGTGAAGATGATACAAGGACCGGGGAAAACCTGAGGAAGTGAGGTAGGTGGAGAAAACACCATCATTAGGTTGGAGTGAGGCAGATAGAAGGAGGCTAAGAGATGACAGAGGAAAGGGAAAGCAAGTGAAGAAACAAGAGAAAAGAGTAAAACTAATTAATGTAGTATTGTGTGTCGTAAATACATATACTGTAGATAAAGATGGATCCCTTATCTGTCCGGAAATGAAGTCAAAATGTCCCGTATACGAATTTCTTAGACATGAACTGTTTAGTTTGGCCCATGTCCCATCCAGTAACATGGAGGAGGTGGGGTTTATGACTTTATGACTTATGACAAGATGCTTTGGGCTTCACTTTTGAGAGCTGTCATTTCATCCATCTTTATTTGAAGTCTATGAGTAAATGTCATGGTGGCCAGGGGCCTTGCAACCAAAATTGTGTTGGGCCCACCAGGTCCTTTTTGCCTGGGGCCCCTTGAAAGACCACTGATGGTGGCAGTTGCAAGATTAGACACAGAAGAAGAAATGGTATCAGATATATAGAAGTTAGAATACTATTAGTACTTGTATAGTATCAGTAGTTGAAGTAGTAGTTGCACATTGAGTCTAATCTGCACTTGGTCCAACATTTTAATATAACCCTACATCTCCATCCTGACCACTGAAGAAGTCAGGACCTCATTTTTTTCCATATTTCTTCATGACATTTCAAAGTCAAACTGGGTCTGATTTCCACAGGGTTAGAAGATGGAGCCACATAACACAGACTATACACACACAGGCACACACACACACACACACATACTCACCAAGCACACTGTGTGTCTGGATGCACCACTATTATCCTCACCTTGACATCGTACGTGGAAATGTCTCCCATGTGTGGTCTGGGCTGCGACCACAGGTCCCGGTCTCCTTATGCCTGCCAGGGCAGGGTCAGGGAGTTTGACTGACTTGTGCCTTGACTCACTCTGGCTTCCAGGAACTCTCCACCATCAATACACATCATCATCACTTGCCAGCCTTGTGTGTGCCAGTGCGTGTGTCTCTGTGTGGAGTGTGTGTCTGTGTGTGTGTGTGTGTGTGTGTGTGTGTGTGTGTGTGTGTGTGTGTGTGTGTGTGTGTGTGTGTGTGTGTGTGTGTGTGTGTGTGTGTGTGTGTGTGTGTGTGTGTGTGTGTGTGTGTGTGTGTGCTATCACAACCAGTGCAGCACAGTGTGTTTCTCTGTTAAATCACATGGTTCGGCTTTTCCCCCGCGTGCCTGCTGCTTGGCCTATTTCCATGGTAACTAGCCGAAGATGTGGGGACACACATGCACACACAAACACACACACACACACACACACACACACACACACACACACACACACACACACACAAACACACATCCACACAAACACAAACGCACACTTACAGACCACATAAACAGCGCTTGTGCTAGGGCTTGCCAGAGCAATCTCAGTTGTGTGTGGCTGTAGGATGCAGTCAGAGAGGATGTGTGATCACACACTCTACACAGGCTCAGCAGGAGACACACACACAAGCACACACACATACGCGCACTCTCACACACATACAGGGCATGCCAGCCAAATCTTTTTATAAGTCCTCTGGCAATTTGGATTTGTTTGTTTATGGATGAATGTATTGAATGTTTCTGTTTTTTTTATGTAGATAGATAGATAGATAGATAGATAGACAGACAGACAGACAGACAGACAGACAGACAGACAGACAGACAGACAGACAGACAGATAGATAGATAGGCCATGTGACAAGTGGATGAACTGACATTGCAAAGTTGCTGTCTCACAGTATAACGTTACCTTCCATATTTGCTCTGATGCACTTCATTTGTCTCGATGACCCCTCTACCTCCATCCCACGCCCATATCACCTCACCACGCACCCCAGACCCATGCGTCCATCGCCGTGGCAACAGCCCACGCGGCTTGCCTGCTCGCCGCAGCATCCCTGCGCCTTTCGCTGGGGGGGGGGGGGGAGGGATGCTTTGGCGGCAACGCAACCTGACAACCAGGCGAGGGAGCTTTGCCAAAAGTGGGTAAGCTATAGGGGAAGGAGGGCAGGGAGGACGGAGGGAGGCACTGCGGATTTGTTCGTTTCTGCCCTATGGTGTTATGCAACTTCATGTACACACACCCACGCACCCATACTGTGGCAAACACACACCGACTGCCTCTCTTCTTTTTCATTGCGCTCTCACACACACACACACACACATACACACACACACACACACACACACACACACACACACACACACACTTGTTCTGAAACTGTCCATAGCGATGCTGAACCAGCATAAGCTCCAGATAAAGTCCCTAAGTACCGATTATAAAATGACACAACAGATTTCTGCTAGCCGTCCCTGTGCCATAGCACTGATGTAATGTTACCCTGACGAATAAGATGATACCAGATGAAATATAATTCAAAGTGCAAAAGCAATCAAACAGTAAAAGCTGCATTAATCAATGACACTGGGGCGGTGAGTAAACATTTAGCTTTTGAAGACATTCTGCAACATTAGCTCTTTAGCGGCTCTTTTCAACTGTGTTTACCGGCTATAGCTGCTAACTGTTTTGCTAACTGTGTGAACAGTGGGGTTTGTTAGTGTAATCAAGGGCTAGTGAGACTAGACTGTGTGGAAAATGTGTATTAGAACCAAAACGATGGGCTAAACAATTTAAAAACTGTAGAGCTGTAAAGTTAGCTTACAAATTGCTACTTTGGTGCTATAACTTTTATAACACTTTAAAAGTGAGTTGCTGTAATCCTCATTGTTTCCCATCTGCTACATACAACTGAATTTAGCTAGTTTAGCAGTGTTAGCTAGCTAACACCCAACCAGCTTTATAGGCAAAAAAATTGTATATAGCGGAAGAATCTTTAGTATGTCGTCATCGATCAGAGCGAGATAGTACTCTCAGCAGCAGTGGGTAAATCTTTTAGCGCAAAAGATGGTGTCAAACTTTAACTCCAGTTTTCAATTGCATTGCTAAGAATGTTAAAGCTACTTGGGGAACTTCGCGCAGTATGGTAAGCAGGTCAAAATTAGTGTTAAATTTTTCCTTTTTTAAGAAGTGCTTAAATGCACAATATGTAACTTTTGCAGCTCAATCAAAACAATGCAAAAGGTTCGGTGACGTTGTTTTCCTCCTTCGCTGTTCAGTGGACATATCAGAGCTGTTGCTAGCTTAGCTTGTGTCTCCGATATTTAGTTTCAGGAGGTTTTTACAGGGATCTAATGATGTGCTGAGGTCTGCTCCTATCCAAAACAAATAGACCCAAAGATGACATCTGTTAAAAACACTGACTAAAGCTGTTTCACGTTAAAAATGATGGTGTGTGGTGTAAATCTGTTAAAGGTGCAGATGAGTCCTAACAGCTTGGTGTTTGTGTCTTACAGGCAAAGTAAACGAGAAGAAAGTATTGAAGGAGTCTCCACATGGGAGCAACAGTGCTGCTTCATCAACATCTCATCAATATCTGACAGAACCTGCCCAAGGACGCCTTGGACACGCTCTCATGTCCTTAAACACGAACCGCTAAATCCAAGGAGCTAAAAAAAGAAAAACAAAAAGCCGACTGCTGGCGCCAGCAAGTGGACAGATTTTAAAGTGAAAACACGGCTGGAGAGGGGGAGGGGTGTATGGGTGCCAAATCCCCGTTCAAGACACACCACGTCTCCTTGATCCACCGCCGCCACCTCCTTCGTCTTCCTCCCTCCATTTCCTTCGCCTCCGCTTTTCTCTCATTCTCCCTCGTTCTCTCTCATGGGAGTGACATAGAGGCCGGCGCTTGGTCTGCTGCCCCGCCCCTTCCCCGCCTCACCGTGGAAACGGGGGCGTCCAGGTAGGGATGTCGTGGAAGAGGAACTATTTTGCGTCGGGCGGCGGAGCAGTAGGTGCGGCGCAGGGGCTGGTGACCCCGAGAACCATGACCTCTATTGCACCCAGCAAAGGCCTGAGCAACGAGCCGGGACAGAACAGCTGCTTCCTCAACAGCGCTCTGCAGGTCAGTCGGATAAACACTCGCACACAAATTCAGGGCAGTCGGAAAGTATTTGGAGAGTGACATGTTTTTCATGGACACATTTAGAACCGTGTAGTGGTCTTGACAGGCCAAGTCAGTGACTTGACCTCAATCCACAGTCTGATGTCAAATGTTTCAACAAAACCAGTTGAAGAAAAGTGTGACACTGGTCCAAAGACTCCAAATACGTTTGGCATTTATTATTAGTGATTCTTTTTTTAAGCAATAAGTGACAAATCTACTGTATTTGGAAGCTTTTGGGACACATGAGTATCAGTGCAAACTTGCTGAAGATCAGGTCAAAGCCGAAAAGGGTTGATTGACATCAATATGATTGATTTTACGTCATTATAACGTCCAGATACACACTATTCCCTAAAACACACAGTTCCTGGACTGATGATCTGGTCTTGGTGTAAATATCATTACATAAAAGATGCAACTGATCATAATTGTTTTCTTTAAAAATCCACTGTTTTAGAGTAAAGAGCCAATACAATGAAAAAAGATCAGTGTGAAGAAAATGTGCAGACTGCATTTAAAAAATGAGTTTTCAATTAAGTTTCCTGTGAAATGTCATGAATGTTTTTCGCATGATTGGCTGAAACAACAGCCACTACTTTCTAATAAGGAATACCTTTGGTTATCTTCACTAAATGCACAATGCTAACACACAAATCTGTGCACTCGCAGTTCTCCTCCCCTCCCACTGCAGTACTTAAATGCGACAGGGATGAGATTAGCACCATATTAACGGGTGTTTGCGTGTTTCGGTGGGTTTTGGCACCGCTGCCGGTCTGGCTTCAGTGTAGACATCCAAGTCTGTGTGTGGAGATGCTTACACTGCGCCGCTGCTGCTGCATCTCCTCTCTGCGCACACACACACACACTCTCTTCACTCCTCTCAAGACTTCCAGCTGGCACAATCGTACCCACACACACACACACACACACACACACACACACATGCCTCTTGACTACTGGCTTGAAAAAGAGAGAGCGAGAGCGAGAGAGAGAGGAAAGAAGAGAGAGGGGTTGGAGTAAGCTGGAGAGGGAGGAAGGTGATGGGGCAGAAGCTTAGGGGGAGTTGAAGAGAGCAGATGAGAGGAGGAAAAGTTGCCATAGGAGGAGAAGAGAAGAAAGAGGGATGAGGAGTATACAGTATGAAAAAGCTGATGAGAGGACTGAAAGAGCTATTGCTCGGAGAAAGAGTGGAATTAAAGAGGCAAATAAGGTAAGGAGGGGAAATGTGTATTTGTTGTGAAAGCAGGAGATAGAGATGAAGACAGGGAGCGAAAGAGGGTGGGGACGGAGAGAAGAAGGGAGAGACATGAAAAGACAAAGTGAAGGACATGAAGTTTATTTGTGAAATGAAGAATGTCTGAGAAAAGGAGAGAAAAGTGGGCCAATTCAAGGACATACACATGTACGCACACACCAAGGAGAGAGGACAAAGAAGACTGAGGAGGAACTGAGAGAATGTTAAAGCACTGAGATGCTTTGAGGCTGTTTCACAGTGTGTTTCTCTCAGTGCGTGTATGTGCATGTGTTCATGTGTGCTTCTATTATCGAGATAATAAGTTAGAGGTCAAAGTTCAGGTTTAGGACAGACTCTTCCTAATAGCAGTGGGGCTGCAACTTAAGATGATTTATTTTCTTGATTCATTTCTTCGTTTGGTCTGTGATGTGTATAAATGTATAAATGCTAAACAGTGTAAAATGGAAATTAAGACATTACATTTGCAATGACGCAAAAAGGATCAAATCTTCACCTTGGTGGAGCGGAAAACTTTCTGATGAATAATTGATTATTAAAACTGCCTTAAAACTTGTTTCTTCACTGTAAAGATTAATGCTCTAATAGTACATTGCACTAAAATTAAGTGAAATACACTGTCCTGCCTCCTCGCCCCTGAGGGCCCCTCTGAGCAAGGCACTTAAACCCCGCTGCTGCAGTGGAGCTGCTGGGTGGCGCCAACGTCAGCAGCAGTTGTTGTGTGTAATTTAATGTGAGGAAAGGAAGGTGCAGCGAGCTAAAGTGTTTATACGTGCTCAGCAACTTTTTTACCGTAAACGCAGGTAAAAATAAAAAGGAGTTATAGAATCCGCTGGCTTTGATGAAGCACAAACACATGTACTCTGTCATCAGGCAGCAGCATGTGTGTGTGTGTGGTAAATAACTTAAAGTCAGAGTATGTATATATGACATTAATACTGAAGCATGAGTGTGTAAGCATGCGTTACTGTTAAGTGCTAACTTTGATGCTTTGGTAGTGGTTTTTGGGGCCGGATACTAAGTGCAATAACACCCAACAATATTCATTATACAGTATTTACATGTGTTCAGCTGTGGCTCTGCAGCAGAGTGTGGCTCGGGCTGCAGTTTTTTTGCCCGAACCCGACCGAGCCCTAGAGAAAACTAAACTAAGCCTGTGCCTGAAACCAGTCCGAGCCAGATGTTCTCGGCGATTACTGGCACGAGCTGTTAAAAAATGAACAGCAACGTGATTAAACCAAAATTTAGCCCAAATATAATTTCAAATTTTTTGTCTTAACCTGGCCACAGCCATATACAATGAGTCACCCACTACGATTGACATGTTCTAGCCAAATATCCTGTTAGTACCTTTGCCGGTGCGATCGTCTGCATAAACAGCTCCTTCAGACAACCATAGATGTTAAAGAATACAGGATCTTTTGCTGCTTACATTGCTTGTTTGAAGGTGTGTGTCCTGGGTGGAACAGCGGTGCAGTGATTAACACTGCCGCCTCACAGCCTGAAGGTTCTGGGTGGGAACATGATGGCTGGCCAGGGCCTGTCTATGTGGCGTTTGCATGTTCCACTTGTTTCTGCATTGTCTTTCTTCTGGATTCCTCCCACAGTCCAAAGACATACTCCTTAGGTTAACTGGAAATTCTTTTGACGGTAGATGTGAATGGGAGTTTGAATGAATGTTTGTTGTATGTTGACGCTCTATATGGACCTGTCCAGGTTGTGCCCCCGTCCAGTGGCAGCTGGGATTTGCTCCAGTGACCCCTCAAAGGATAAACCGTATAGATAAGCTGCAATGCAGGATTTTGCAGGGAGCAGGCCATGAAACCTGCAGAACTCAACATCATCCTAGGATGTTTGTGTTTGTACACGAAAGTAAAACTCAACAATAGATCAAGGAGTTTAAAAGTAAACCGGAATGCTCTCTACAAATACTCAGGGCTTGATAAAAGAACCAGGAGCAGGTATGAAGGTCGGTGTGGAGGTCAGGAAACGCTGAGCTTCATCATTTTCAAGAGTGGCAAATATAAAGGCTATTTTTACTGAGGCTATTTGAGATGTCACAGTAGAAAAAGGCGTGCTGGCTCACTGTCACACTCGTGGCTACCGGGGACACTTGAATACAACACAGCCATCATTATTGTAATCATAAACAACGATGACAAGTTAAATTGTCTGTTATGAAGAGAGTCTGTTGACTGACAGATCACTGAGGCCAGAAGTGCAGAAACAGCCTCATCTGATACTCAACACTCACAGGGACAGAGATGCCACAGTGTCGTGTGGTAGCAGAAGAGTAGAACAGTAGGAGTTGTGGTCTTAGAGGTTAGAAACCAACCAACAGTAACATCAGTCATATAGATCAGATCATGACTGAGAGTGAGAGCTTGTCAGATTAAATAGATCCGATCCCTTTAGCGTCTACATTAATACAAATGTTGTCTTGTCAGAATGGGACAAGGGTTCGTATAAGAGTCGTTGGACGATGATCAGTTGAAACACGTAGCCTCCGTGATCAGACACAAATCACAACACGTCATCGTCAGTCTGTGTCTCTAATTCTCTTGATGTTTGAATGATTAAAGCATGAAATATTTCATCTTCTTTGATGAATCCTGTGATGCATATTAAATTAATCGTTATCACTGTATTACAAAGCTATATAATAAGGGTTTATAAGTAATAAATAACAGGTTTAATTACGTGTAAAAACCTACTTATCTTGGCTTTCAGTGCACTATTAAGTCATAAATTAAAATCTAGTCAATGTTATTTTACTTTGTCAGTGAGACCCTTTACTTCAATGAAAAGAATAGAAAAGTATAAGGAACAGAGTTTATAACATTATATCCAATAAAACTGTTATAATATGTGCATTTGGAAACAAACAAAACAAACAGGCTTTTACTGTATTTGAGTTAAACTTTACCTGTTCAGGAAGTGTAATTACGATCAAGATCGTTTTTCAAGAAAACAAATTACGTATCCTGCAGTCGAGGAGATGTAAGTCTGACTCTGTGGGCCTTCATCCCCACCTCACCTTAGGTCTCTTGATTATTTTCAGGAGGCCCATGATTATGTTGTGTCATCCCATACACACTTAATACCTGAGCTAAGGTAGCCTTATATTGTTATTTCACTTCGTACTGCACCAAATACTCAACAAGGTCTTCTGAGTTCAGCTGTTCTGCAGCATTTATTCGTTTCTGACTCAGGGAAAATGGGTAAAACAGTAAAATCACCCAAAACGACTGTATCTCTCTTAACTTTCTCTTCAACCTTATCACAAATCTAGTCTGTTTTACCTGATGTCATTCTGATAACTAATGTAATATTTTGACTTACATTTGATCCTCCTCCGAAACTGTGTGGCCGTCCCCTGGGGGAGGAAACCTACTCCTACACCAAGCAACTTAAAAACAAGACCACTCAGTCACTCTGATCAGTAACTCTTTTGGTTGAACATCAGGCCATCTCTTTCAAATTCAAAGCTGAATTCATAATCATTATATCCTTACTGCACCTTTACATGGTCTGTGTGAGCAGTAGTTCTTGGTGGCTAAGTCTTAGTGTTTAATGACTTCATGGCTCTTCTCTACTTTTACCTTTTACCATTATTAAATTATTGTGACTTGTGGCCGCAGTTGCCGTTAATCAGGACTTTAAAGTCCCTCAGAGGAGGGAGAGTTCTTAATTTCACTTTATGTCGTGGTTCATTCCAGTGGCGAGGTGTATAACACCAGAAACCCTTATAATCCTTAAAATGTCAGGCCAGGGTGTTTTGACGCCTGCCGTTACCATGGAAACAGCAAGAAAGGTGTAATAATACAGTAAACTCTCATTGAGCCGTTACAATTTATACTCAGAGTTTACTGAGGTGTTTCCTGTGGCTGCTTCACAATAAAAGCCATCCCGTGTTTCACCAGTTAAATGGTTTCGATCTGTGGCAGTAAGAGCTAATTTTAACAAGAATGCTAACATTAATTTTACTCTATTTGACATCACAAACAAGGAGACAGGACCACCTCAGCCATGACACAACAACCAATCAATAACCAGCGTCTTTGATTACATTAATCTGTTACTGAAGTAATGATGGTGGCTTCCTAAATACTCAAGATCATGACGTCAGTTTCTGATCTGTGTATGTGTCCGTCTTTTTTTTTCAGTCGTTTTAGTTTTTTATACTTTAGTTTCTTCAAGAAGCTCCTGCAGTTGTTCCACAACTTTCATGCCAGAGAAAGAAAGTACGAAAACAGAGAGAAACAAATGATAAAAATGGTAGAAGAGGAGAGAAATACTTATAGGATGAGGAAAAGAGTTGGATAGATAGATAGATAGATAGATAGACGGACAGATACCTGGTAATACAGAGAGATGGGCATGGGGAGAGTGTGCCCTCCCTGTGGCTGCTGCAGTGCTGTGCAGCGAGCCGATTCATCACGACCAAATAAACTACAGAGAGAGGAGGGGCAACAGAGAGAGGGGAGGGGAAGAGATAGAACGCATACACTGGCGTCAGCATGTAGTCTGTCATCCTCCACCCCCTCTATCCTCCACCTATCACTCTGTCCTTAACACACACACACACACACACACACACACACACACACACACACACACACACACACACACACACACACACACACACACACACACACACACACACAAAGTGCACACCAGTATTGCTAAGGTTGCCATATATGTTGGGTTTTTGTGTGTAAAAAGTGGTCTGCTTGCGGTATGGCTTGTAAACTGCATGTGCATGTTGTGTGTGTGTGTGTGTGTGTGTGTGTGTGTGTGTGTGTGTGTGTGTGTGTGTGTGTGTGTGTGTGTGTGTGTTCCTGTGAATAAGTGCTGCATAGTCCAGCCGAAGCCTAAGGGACAGTGTTATGTCAATATTATCTTACAGCTTGCTGAATGAATTTACTCATAGCTCTTTCCTCTCATTATGTACAGGAGAGAGAGAAGGACAGAAAGATGTCTACCTCAAGTAGACCACTTCTCCACTAGTTTTCATGTGTTCTTCCTTGTGTCTTTGGGGTTTGTGATGGTTCTTTTCTGCCCGAACATCCACCTCAGCCTGTATTTTGCTGCTGTACATATACAAAGTAGAAAGCACATTGGATGTTGGGAAGAGCAATTAGCTGAAAATGGCCAAAAGTCACACAGAGCTGCAGGCCGGGGGGTGTGGATTCTCTGCAACGCTCTCACGTTACTGGAAGTCATTTGATTCAGTTTTTAGGACAGCGAGTATCGCTCAATTAATTTTAAAGGGACAGGAAACTCTAACCTATAGGACAAAAGTAAAAAAAAACATCAAATTAAATAGTTCACTTTAATGCAGACACCAGGATTGTAGCATCATTCATCTTATAAACATTAAAAACAATCCACACGTATCTGAATGTGGCTGAGGCGATAGTAATACCAGAATCCTGGTTCACGATCATCATGTCACGATGGGCTCATCGTCACTTTATATACCACTTGAGTTTGTATATGATTGATACAGAGATTTCACGGAGATACTTTGGTGCACATTAAATTGACACACATGTGATTTTAGTGAGAGAATATTGATTGATTGTTTGTCTGATTGGTTGTATACGGCAGGTTGCCGAGTGGAAGGAGACGATGGTTGTAACACCGCATCACTCACCTATGAAAATAGAAAAGAGCTTTAAACTGTGGTGAAATGTTTGTTAATTGTAAAGTATGAGACTCATGTTAAAGTGACCTACATTTACAAATCGAGATGTTGTTTGTCAGCTTGTTGTTTGTTGACCAATCACTGCAGAGGGTTAATAGGGAGTGGGGCCTTCAAGAGACAGGACCTAAAACCAAGGGTTGCAGACAGAGGCTGAAAAGAGGAGCTGCAGCAATGGACATTATGAGGAGAGTGATGTGTTTTCTGAACTTCGGAGCATGTAAACCTTTTCAAGTAGTTTTCAGCAGTTCTCAAACGTTTTTCAAACTTGGCTCATCATCATAACATCTCCCTTCGTCCATCACTTGCTCTGTCAGACGCTGCTGTTCACCTGGGAAACACCCAAGCTGTCATGCCATCAGTCTTTGCTGAGGTTTCATCTGTGGGTTTAAAGGAGTTTTTTTAATAAGCAGCTACTATAGTGTATTTATGTTTAAAAGGAATACAACTTTTTTGGGAAGTTATTCTGAAAAATAGTTTGAGGAAACAGGAGTTCTAAATGAAAAACCTGGGTTGAAATAAATGCAAAACAGTATAAACGCAAAAATTGATAACAAGGTCTATAGAAGAGGTCAGCGACCCACCTCAGATTTAAATACAAATCACATTGTAATGTGGAAATGGTGAATTTCAGATGTGGAACCTTTGGGTTTATTGTCTTTTTCTGTGGGTGTTTCGTCTCCCAGGTTCTGTGGCATCTCGACATCTTTCGCCGAAGCTTTCGACAGCTGACAACGCACAAGTGCATGGAGGACTCGTGCATCTTCTGCGCTTTAAAGGTAAAGACGCTCCCACTTTGTCCTCTTAACTGCAAAACCTAAAGCTGCGGACATTACTCCGGTGTTACTCTGCCACACTTCTCGAAGATTACTCATCCATCTTACAGCACAGTGACCTGGTTTGTCTTGGATTTGCTGCTGAGTGAGTTAAAGTTTTTGGAGGTTGTGCCAAACTCCTCTTCGTTTATTGTCCTTTTTATTCCCTCTATTTAATACACAAACAGATCGGTATTTGCCGTGTGCTATGAGGAAGTAGTGTTTTGCACAAGGCTTTCTTGCTTGGTAGAATTTCTACATTTACTCACATTTCATGAGGAGACACTGTATCATCTACCCCACTGCATCTGAGTAACTTGAGTAACATGACACTCAAAGACTGAGATCAACTCACAAGTCATCTCCAAAATGTTTATTCCTTTTCCTTCTGTCCTTTTTTTGTGTAATTCAACTTCTCATTTATTCACCTTTTCAACACATAAAGAACATAATGCAAAAGAAAACAGCACTTGACGAAATTATATTCATCCTAATAGTACACAAGGATCGTATCTCTATCTGCGGTCTTCCTACATAATGTCTGAAAACCACATTTAACCAAACTCTAGTCTTCCTTAAAATTACTACGTTTATTCTATATACTAGTTCATTTTTAAACACTTTGTTGTTGATTCCTCTTCTTCCACCATTATGTTGAAAAGCATCACGTACTATGAATCAAACAGTTTTTTACCAGTAAAGAGCTGCTTGGAAACAGTCAGTGTAAAAGCTTCTCTAACACAGTTACAGGTTGAATCACTGTTGTGTTCCAGCCGTTGCTGCTTTTGCCCAACAGAAGATGAAGACGTGTAACATCATGAAACCCTCATAATGAACAAGCCTTATGCAGCTCTGCTTCAGCCATTTGTTGCATTAGTGATGACAAATGCTTGTCTGAGTGAAGGGGAAGAGTTGTGTGTGTGTGTGTAATGTGTAGTGTGCGCGTACGTGTGTGTAGCAGTGTCGATGTGTGTGTTCTACACGCTGTTCTGTCTCAAGCGCTTCGCTGTAATTAATTGGCTGACTGAAAGCGCTGAGCTAGCAGAGCCCACGCTGGAATTTTGCACACACAAGAATGCACACCTATGCATGCACACAAATCTTACTTGCATGCTGCACACGTTACACCACTATACACGCGCACCATGATATTCTCACAAATCTCTGCCATGCTGGGATGCTACACAGACACACACACACACACACACATACACACACACACACACACACACACACACACACACACACACACACACACACACACACCTACACTAAAGTTCGTGGGCGTATTGCATGACTCAGCCATGGGTGTACAAATCAAAGATACCCTCGCCATGTTAAGTGTTCATATTTTCAGCTTTTATTACCCGGCCTCAGTCAGAAAAACGAACAGACATAACGTTCTTAAAGTCTGTTCGTAGCTGTCGTTACCACAGCAACAGAGATTTAAGTATTTCAATAACCCGACGAGACACGCGCCAAAAAAGAAACTTTAATGGCATGTTTCTTTTCCAGACATCCCTTTTCCAGAATCAAAGAGATAAGTGATCATTGTAGGTTCTTTTATTTTGAAGGGATTGTGTGTGGATTCCAGTTTATCTGCGGCAGATAAAGAGGCCGCTGTTGTAGTAAACCTAAGTTCAGAGGCTGCCTGTGGCTGTCCCTCAAGAAATCACTGCAACACTTTATCTCTCTCAACAGCAACACACTCGCACACACGTAGATGCAGATACCTGTACACACACAGACACACACACAGACACACACACAAAGGCTGTAAAGAGTAGGAAGGGAGAAGAAGAGGACAAATTTGGAGAAGGAAGGAGAAAGATGAATGAATGTCGTAGTTGGTGTAGATTGCTCTTCTCATCACACTTAGACCACACGCACACACACACACACACACACACACACACACACACACACACACACACACACACACACACACACACACACACACACACACACCCACGCACACCTCACTCTTACTCACTCAGCCTCATCCCTTCCTATTCTCCTCCCCCCTTCCTCCTCCCCTCCTCCCTCCCTCCCTCCCACTCTCTGTAGGGTATATTCCCCCTCCATTCTCCTTGGCGCATTGCTGCAGTCAGCACAGCCACCATAACACGCACACACACACGCACACGCACACACACACGCACACACACACACACATGCGCACACGTACCCTATTGCTCACACATTGCCTTTTTCGTCTTTCTCTGTTTCCCTTTCTCTCTCTCTCTCTCTCTCTCTTTCTCTCTTTCTCACACACACACACACACCCACACACTGTGCTCCCCGTCAGCACGACTGCATTATACCTTTCCCATTGCCAACCCTCAGCCTGCACACACTCAGCCTCACTCACAGACTGGAGCCTATTGTTTTATAACACTTTTACTCCATTTGATCACAACAACAAGCTTTAACTTCTAAACTGTGAAAAAATATGACTTCTGACAAGCAATAACATAAAAATGGGAAATAAAAACTATGTAACTGTGACCAGGGAACAACTCCCATCTGAATAGCCCTGATCCTGGATCTGTGAAGTGAATGCCTTGATGGTAGATCTTGTATTAGTTTGTTAACTCAGGTCAACTTTAGTGTTTGGGGAGTAAAACTTTGTAGAGTTTGTAGGTAAAGTTATAGTTAAGAAAAGCTTTAGTTAATGTTTTTTAGTAATCGTATGAAGAGGTGAAGTTGCTGCAGCAGATATTTCAAACCTGTCTCCTTCAAAATATGCATGTTTACTTTATATTTGCTTTGCCGAATAGGTTTTGGAGGATCTGGGCATATGGTGTCTGGCAAAATTTTTATTATTTTCTGAAAGTGTGACATCATTTTATTGCACAGAAGCCACAGGCTGAAGTTTGGGTTGAAAGGCAAATTGTATGAATTACTTGATTCTGACAATGTCCACTTTCCAACAAAAAGCAACTATTTTCAAAAGCTCTTTAATCTTAATTACAAATATAATATTAAATAGCAATAGTACTCAGTGTTGAAGTTTTCAGTATTTAACTGAGACCATAGTTGACCTGAACCAAATTAACAACATTACAGGGACACATTTGAATCTACAAATATGACCAGAAAAGCTGTGATAATGCTTTAGCTGCCAGGACGGCTGGAAAATAACTGAACTACTGTTTTTGAGGATGTTTCGCACATATGATCAATTTCAAGATTTTGCTCTGGCATTGAATGTTTGAAGTGTCCTACACATTTTGCAGTTGCCTCTTTCTAAAGCACTGACTCACCACAGTACCACTGTCCTACAATAATGAGTGAATCCCAGCAGACACCAGAAGTGAGTGAGCTGTGATTTTCCATCAGGGTTTTTGTCTAACTCACTCTCTCCTTCAGCTCAGTCACATTGCAGCGTCTGACCTGTTTCAGGTTTTTGTGCTTATTGTTTTAATATTTTCTATGATTTATTTGTTTTCTAATTTCACAACTTTTTAACCCTTTAAAAAAATCAGTGGTTTTAGATTGTTTTAATGTTTGACAGACTGAAACTGAGTCTGTTTAGTTACTGGATACAGGGACTAGAAAAGTGCTAATTACTTTAATTAGCTATTCATCTGCCCTTATTATTCTCAATACTGTTAATTGTTTAGTCAGAAAACTCAGAAAACTTGATTTTTCTAAATCTCTTTAAGCCTCAAATGGTAACGTCACAGTTTTTCTTTCTTAAACCTTAAGATATTCATTATCTAAGTAGTTTATTAAATTACTTATTGGTTGATCAGTGAATTAAGTTTTTGGACTCTTATTTACTTAAAGTGGCCCGTTTAAGCATCAAACATTTGCTCCCTTAACTGTTAAATGTTAAATCACTGACAATTGATGGCAAAACTGAAATATCTTCATGCTGGGAAATGATAAATTGTAGTTACTATATTTAATTCATTATTAAGCATCCATTTAGTTTTCTCAAATCACCCCTGCATCGTGACCTGCTTCTCCACTTGCAGATGTTCTGTTTTTCTGTCACTGCTTGTTCCATAAAAATTAACAAGACAAACATAAATGTCTTTTTGTGTCATTATCACTTTAACTTCTGATTAGATTCCTGTGGTGTAACTGTTCGGTGACTCTCACTGAAATAGTTTAATCTTTAATTAACCAAGTTTATCACACATCAAGGTTCCAAATAGATAATACATCCATTACTCAATACAAAAAATATACCAAACAGGAATGCTGGCACATATCAGAGATGTTCGTGTTTGCTACAGTTGTGAGCAGCTAAAATGGAACCAAACAGATGAGTCATGTGTTAGAATATCTTTCTGTCATTTGGTACAGTGTGTGTGTGTGTGTCCTCGGGACACAGAGCGCCTGCTGGTTGCAGCCCAGCCATCTAATCAGTGATTGAATTACTGCTGGGACGGAAGACCAGGTGCTGCTCTGACACGTCACACTGACTCCTGTTTATTTCTGGGGGTTTTTTGGGGGGCTGTTTTAGTGTCGGTCAGAGAATAGTTGCTTAGTTTTGCTTCTTGTGTTTTGTTCTCCAACAGAGAATTCTCACCATCAAAAAAATTAGGTCACTTTTATCCGTTGGCAATCTGGAGAAAGGCATCCGTGCTTTTATCTCTCCCACTGAAGACGCCGTCAGTTCAGCCCCAGTCAAATGTTGTCGTCTCGCTGCCTCCGCTAGTTTCAGTTCTTATGTTCCGACATAAATCTCTACATTTAGGTACTGATACATCTGGATTTATGCAATTTCATCCCACATGAGCCACACAGTAACTGGCCGTGTTATCTGCTACTAAAACTAAAGTTACTGCCACTGTTTCTACAACGACTGCCTCTATTTATGACATTAATAATAACTAGAATGAAAGCATCTGCCTTGGGGCTGCACGGTGCATTAAATGTGTCATTTTTATAACAACATGTTTAGTAATTATTGTTGCAGATAGAAGTGCACATAGTGAATGTGCTGCCGTTTGATAGTATCCAAGAGAATATCTGAGAAATCTTAAAATTTGGTACAGTGTTGAATTGTCGACTTCATTCATCTGTGATTAAAAGATGCATTAACAGCAAATGTACCCATCTAAGAATTTGGATAAACTGGATATCGATAAACAAGTTTAAACTATTTTCTCAGGTCATCCAAATATTTTTGTATCAACTTGCTGATGGATGAATACAATTTGTAAGCTTCAAAAAGTCAAATATGTATTTTTAGCAGAGTCCTGCACAGGTGCATTTTTTGCAAACTGGCACCTGCCCCCACAACCACAAAGCTCCGTACTGGACCTAACCCGTTACCCGCTATCATCTCCAAATCTAATGTTGACCCGCCTGGACCTTTAACATATGTCTAAACTGGTCAACCGTGATTAAACACATATACACAGTCACTCACATCAACTGGGCCATGGCCCACTTGTGCTCCTGTTTTGTTGGTTGAGTTGTGTTCTTGGAAAAGCACCTGTGCACCGGCAGCTGTCAATGCACGACATGCCTAGCTTGCGGCTATCGAAATCTTATTTCTAAAGCGCTGCAGGACTTATTGACAGAATTAATAAAAAAAAAATGTATTCTGTGCCTCACAGTTGAGGACAGTGTTTCCCACACTGGGGGAGGGACCCCTCCAAAGAAGAATAACAAAGTCCCTTATATTTGATGTAATAATTAAATCTTCTAGTGAATAGTTTTACCCCTTTTGACCACTTATTCAAATGAAACAATCCGAGAAGTTTAATAGTGGATCTTAAGCTGAAACACCACATTTATAGATGTTCAATCTTGGCCAAACTCTCTTTAACAACCTCCTTGTTTTTGTTTTCAAACAAAAGTCAAACGCAAACCCATAACCTCCCGGAAAAACTTTGAATGGTTTGGTCTGGTCTGGCACTTGTCTGGACTTGCATGTAAACAACTCTTCCTCTCCCAACGACCCGATCCTCCTCTGTGGTCACTGAACGCTGCCCTCAAAACACACTTTAAGTGGCCCAGCTTTCTCTGCGAGCCCCCCGCAACAGTTTGATTCGGCTTCTATTTTACTGCTACAAAGCACTCTGAGAGCTGTTTTTGTCGGGAGAAAAGTGCACTACAAATGCCATTTATTATTGATATGGGCTGATATTGAGGCCAGCTGTGCTGCAAGGCGTTTGTTTTAGCCCGGTCTGGGGTTTTGTTGTGCGGCGCGTTGGTCCTGACAAGCTGACGACGAGTTCCACTTGTTCTCTTTTATGGGTCAGTTGACAGAACACGGTGCCCATTTAAAGAGTAAATGTGTTCGAAGGGGTTTGTTTCACTCTGAGTGGGAATAAAAATAAAACACACAAATGCACTTAATGTACTATACACCTGTGTGCAATGACACACTCCAACAATGCAGGGGTCTTTCAGGAAAAGCATTTATGGTCCAGTGTATATTTGTAGCAGCGAAATAAAGTATTAATGGATTTCTATATGTGTGTGTGTGTGTGTGTGTGTGTGTGTGTGTGTGTGTGTGTGTGTGTGTGTGTGTGTGTGTGTGTGTGTGTGTGTGCGTGTGTCTGCAGAGTATCTTTGCTCAGTTCCAGTTCAGCAGTGAGCGTGTGCTGCCATCAGATGCACTGCGGAGCGCTCTGGCCAAGACTTTCCAGGACGAACAACGCTTTCAGCTGGGTATCATGGACGACGCTGCTGAGTGCTTCGTGAGTCTGCGACACCACATGGCCAGACACACACACACACACACACAGACACACATAGACACACATGGGATAGGTGAGCAGTTGCCTAAAGGCTTTTTTGAGGAACTCCCAGATCTTTACTGCAGTCAGAAATCTTAAGGGGACAGGGGATATCCAGTACAGCAGCCTCAAGAAATATGTTTTATGTTTTGTTATTAAAGTTATTGTTTTGACTCTATTTGTGAGGCCGCAGTTGGTGTTCGCCGCTATTCTACACTCACTGCAGTGTATTGTAGGATATTCCTTGTTATCTTATCCAGCCTCTGTTCCTTTAAACTGGTAGAAAGTGCAGACCCTATTTTAACCACAAGGGACTGTAATGAGCAGTGCGACAAACAAACCGGACTATCCAATTTGTCGTTGAAGATGATTTATGTAAAGTTGAATTAAAACTGTGATGAATACCATAAGTTGATGTGCTGAACCACAAGAGTCTGTATAAACCATGTTAGACCTTGATTTTGACCTCACCAAAAATGTTTGGCATATAATCCTAATAATTGTCTAAAAGAAATTCAAATTTAAAATTGGCCAAGTAATAATAAAATTAACAAGAATCAATTCCCCAGCCCTACTGTTAAGTCTCTTTTATTGTATCATATTTGCAATCTACTTCCTCAAACATCTCCACAATTCAAGACGAAGGGTGTTGTGTTTTTCAAATGTTCTGTGTTTTATTTTGAAATAAACCTTATCATCAAGGTGGTGCAGTGCTTAGCCTGGTGGTTGGAACTGGTTCTCTGTGTAGAGTTTGCATATTCTCTACATAGACTGTGAATAAAAATGGACATGGACTCTGAATGTGGATAGTGAAGCCAATGTAGAAGTTCCTGACACCTGGAGTATCTCAATTGACCAGCAGGGGGGCGACTCCATTGGTTGCAAAAAGAAGTCAGTTACTGTAGAAGTCTATGAGAAAATGACTTGAATTTCACTTGATTTATAACGTCAGTAAACATTTTTCCCTGAGGAGTTCTTTATTTCAATCGCTAGTTTCAAGTCTTCTATACAGCATTTTGTAAATTTGTAAATCATGGTCCCATTTAGAGTCAAATTGGCGATAAAGCACCATATGCATTGGGGCATGGATACCATGTGATTGACAGCTAGTACCAATGGGTGCAGGTCGCAGGTGTAGGTGAGCATGCATTGCTGTTAAGCTCTCAGTCAGACTCACCCCATGCTCCTTCAAATATGGTTTCGTCTAGTTTCAATAAAACAAGATGGCCCTGGATCAAATTCCAAACTCGAGGTTTCAAAACGTCAGTTCCCAAACCGATGGGAGACGTCACAGTGGGTTGCCACATCATTCTCAAACATGAATCACTTCCATTCACTCCAGCTTCCTACCACGGTACAAAGGCAGATTAGGTTAAATGGAGACTCTAAATTGCCCGTTGCCACGTGAATGGTTGTTCGTCTCGGTATGTTGGCTCTGTGATAGGCTGGCTGCCTGTCTGGGGTGAGCCCCACCTCTCGCCCGATGTCAGACGAGATTGGCTTCAGCCCCACATGTGACCCGCAAAGGATGAGTGGTATAGCTAATGAATGATTGAATGAATGAATGAACGAATGATTGAATGAATTGAAGAGGAAAATAAAGGAGATAAAATGTCATTAGTCACAGATTCTACTCTTGAAATCTCTCTATGCTTTCTTGTGTTCCTTCCTCAAAGCGCTTCCTGTTGCTTTCTCTCTCTTTCAGTCTCTTCCTCTGCCTCTTTCTTTCTTTCTGCCTTGCAGACCTCCACATTGTGTGTGTGTGTGTGTGTGTGTGTGTCTGTGTGTGTTTTATGTGTGTACCTGAGAGCCGCTGTCTGATCGATTGGTAGTAAATGTGTTCAGTCAGGGAATCCGTCGGCCTCTTATGAAATATAGATGCTGCTCCCACGGTCAGATTAACAAGAGCACCAACAGAGAGGAACGATCAAACACACACATCGAGCACACAAACACACACTGTACATGATACACTATAAACAAACACACATGCCACACAGACTCAAGCCCACAGTGACGCAGATTAGAACAATACCAACACATTGGTGCTCATGTGTTTTTCAGGAGAATCTCCTGATGCGTATCCACTTCCACATCAGCGCGGAGAGTCGAGAGGACATCTGCACCGCCAAACACTGCATACCACACCAGAAGTTTGCCATGACTCTGTTTGAACAGGTAGGAGCTGGATCAGTCCCTCTGTCGCTACGATGATGCCAATGCATGGTTCACTGTAAAATGGAACTTTCATCAAAACCCCAAAAAATCTTCCGCTTGCAAAGATTTTTTTAAAACACAATGTCCTGTGATGATTCTGAGGTTGTCTCTGTGTTGGCAGTGTGTGTGTAACAGCTGTGGAGCCACATCAGACCCCCTGCCCTTCATTCAGATGGTTCATTACATCTCCACTACATCCCTCTGGTAAGACCAGACACACACCTACATTCACACACACACTCGCACATCCACAGGCACACACACAATGCAGTAAATCTGGCAGCAAGCTGAGGCTGGGTGGCAGTAAAGGAAGGTACAGCGTGTTCTCTTCTCTCAGGCACGGATCCCTACTGAACACTGAACTGTGAGCACAATAACACATAGACACATGCGCTTACACACACATTATGCACACACACGTGTATGTTCTAGAGCAGGTGAGCTTGTGCATAATGTCGTTCCGGGGTCCGGGAGTCTGCAGACACACATGCTTGCTAAATCCACACACAGCAGAGGCATGTGCGCATCCTCGGAGCCGTTACATAAAAAAAATTGCACATTCTCCGAGTCAATGAAATAAGGAACAGGGGAAGTAATCAATCAGCTGTTTGATTCAGTGGACCCAGGGGGGCGACATAAATCTATAAGTGGAACAGTGGGTTGGAAAGACTGAACGGGAGGGAAATAAGAGGATATATCACTCCATATCCCTTTTTGGAAAACGGAACACAGTGGAGGAGGAAAGAGAGGGATGAATGGGCAGGGAGGGGGCTAAAGTACAAATAAACACACTGTGTCAAGGTAGTTGTGGGGCACAGCGGTGCCGCCGCTCCGTGTTTGTGCCTGTTAGCACTGCCAAGCTATTTTTACCCCTAAGTGGAGCCTGTTGTTTACAGTCGTGATATGCCAAATCTGCTTAAGTCAACATGAGTAAGATAATCAAAGGGCAACAACAAAATACAAAACAAATGCCTGGTTCAAGTTTTTTCATACAGAAGTAAACAGAGGCACAAACATGTTTCTGCTGTGTGTTGTTGCTGCTGCTCTCTTTCTGCTCTCTGAGTCTTTCTTCTGCCCGGGCATCTGAAGATGAGAGGGTGCGGAAATTGGGGAAGAGAGGTCGGTGAAGAGGTTCAGTTCATTTCAGGCTAATGGAGGAGGAGAGGAGAGGAGAGGAAAGGAGAAATGAGAAGGAAAGGAAAGGAGGAGAGGAGAGGGGAGGGGAGGGGAGAAAAAGAAAGGAAAGCAAATGTGATGGAAATAAAAAAGAGGAAAAGGAAATGAGAGGACGGAGGGATGAGAGCTTTGGAAATAAATACAAAATCATTCTAACAGGAATACTTAACTAGGAAAAACAATGCTGATTCATTGCACACATAATCCCATACATGGTAACCAACTGCAGACGAGCTCATTCTGTATTCACAGATAATAATAACACACATTTGATTTTGTCCTTCAGAGGACAATCCTACTAAAAAAGGGATAAACGCAGCTCAGGATCAGAGCATCACTGCTTTAAACTTCCCTGGAGGAGATTGTCTCAAAAATAATTTGGTTCAATTATGAACTTCTCCTTAACCGTTCACAACAAGAATGTCCCTCTACGGTTACTGCTTGTCTTGTGGCCTAACCACTTCAGAGAGGTCAAAGATTATGATCAGAGAGGATTTAGACATTTCTTAGAAGGACTGTAATCTAGATTTGTTCTTACATTTTATTTCCCTGCCTTCATTTTTCTTCATTTCCTTTTCTTAATAAAAGCAGATGAGCCTGTGGGCCTGGCTCAGAGTCAGCATCAATGTGTGTGTGGATGGCTGCCTAAGCAATACTCAGGGCCAGACAGAATTTGCAAGACAATTGTTTTAATTCTTGTCGTATTTCTGGCTGAACATCTGCCGAAGAAATCGTTGAATTCTACTTAGTGTTGTTCATCAGAAGCGTCTAAAGATGGGCTGAGAAACCCCCCCAAAAAATCGAACAAGTTTAAAGAATGGAAACAATCCAGCTGCCTTTAAAATAAATGTTTACTTCTGTTCACAGAAGCTTTTGCATGGTTGTGGGCAGAAATCATTTAACGTGTGTGTGTGTGTGTGTGTGTGTGTGTGTGTGTGTGTGTGTGTGTGTGTGTGTGTGTGTGTGTGTGTGTGTGTGTGTGTGTGTGTGTGTGTGTGTGTGTGTGTGTGTGTGTGTGTGTGTGTGTGTGTGTGTGTGTGTGTGTGTGTGTGTGTGTGTGTGTGTGTGTGTGTGTGTGTGTGTGTGTGTGTGTGTGTGTCTCTCTAATGCTGCAGTAACCAGGCGGTGAGGATGCTGGAGTGCAGAGAGAAGGCCACACCGGACATGTTTGGAGAACTGCTCCGCAATGCCAGCAACATGGGAGACCTGCGCAATTGCCCTGTGAGAATACGCACACACTCTCTCACACACACACACACGTAACAATCGACAATCACACAGCACATGCACACACTTTTCAATTTTCAGAGGACATTCAGCAACTTGTGTCCATACATTTTGTACAATCCAAAATGCTTTAGCTCTTTTGTCTCCCCCTAATATTAAGATGCAAAAATGATGCTGAAAATCAGATTTTATAAATATAATTTGCAGCATAACCAGTTTGGTAGTTTCATCATGTTCTGTTTGTTTCAACCCTTCTTTTTTCCTGTTACATAATCATCAGCTTATTTGCATTTTCTTTCTATTTTTCCTTTTTTCACTTTCTGTTGCCAGAAAAAAAAAATTCCGAGTTGTCCTCATTGACCTCCTGTGCTGTAAAGCATGCTGATCGTTGTCCCCTTGCAGCAGGAAAACAAAGTGCAAAGGTGTAGAGGGCAAATTTTTTCCAAACTAAAATACAAAAAGAGAAAAGTTCATGGTAAGAGAAAGACAGATGGAAGTGATGGAGAAAGAGACAGAGGGAGGTGGTGGATAGAGGAACATGTGTGACTCCTTTGTTCAGGAGGTTTGTGTTGTTGTTGTTGTTGTTGCCACATGGGAAAGTGCTGCCGCTGAATAGATCCCTCTCCCCCGGCCCTCTCTGCCAAAGTGTCCGCACAAAGACCCTCCTCTGTGGGAATAGTCAAGCAGCTGCCCCTCTCTCCACACAGCAGCAGCAGCACCACAGCAAACACACTAATGAACACCGTTAGTTTATTCACGGTCCAAACGCTGACATTGTGTCACAGTCCTGCGGGAGTCACATAACCTGCCTCTGTTTATCTTCCATCACTCGCGGCGCTGATCTTTTGTTATTACCGCCTTGGGCTTTGCTCAGACAAAGTGGTGGTATTTGGACGAGAGTGAAGCGGCTGGAAGATACGGGAGGTGCCAGATTGGAGATAGGAGAGAGAGTCAGAGAGGAAACTGTGAAGTAATGGATGTTGGGGTACTTGAAATATGCTCAGGTAAAAGCGAAAATGAATTTAATAAGTTGAATATATTACATAATGCCACGGTGGATGGAGTTTTCTGATCTTCGAGCACTTTTAAAGAAGCAATACCAAAATGTACAAGTATATCCAATCTAAATATTTAGGCCATGAAGATATTTCCAGGCAGCATCTTGCCCCAAGTAATAGGATCCGCGGTACAAGAAGGTTTTCTGCCAAAATTGGCTCATTTTCAGCGCTGGCAACACCCAGTGGACGGAGGCATATTGTTTACGGGTGGTACTTCCATCTGTCCCGCTGTGATTTAACAAGATATCACAAGACCACCTTGAGGGACTTTCTTCCAATTTGGTACAAATGTTCACTTGGAGTCAAGAATGAACTGCTTAGATTTTGGTGGTCAGAGGTCAAAGGTCAAGGTCACTCTGGCCTCACAAAACATGTGGTGTCAGGTGGTTTTTGTGATCCGATCCCAACTGGATAGCTCTGAGTGAGTGTGTTCACACCTGGCATTAAAATGTCTGCATCCGTGTCGGCATGAGCGAACAAAAGAGAGGTAGAGAGACAAGTCAGGAGAGTCTGAATAAATCTCTCGCCGCGGCGCTGTGAAGAAGGATTTAATCAATTTAAGGAAAGAATCGATCATTATGTGGTGATCAATGATATTGTGGTGATGGTCACAAAAATATGTTCGATTTAATAGTGAAACTGCAGCAGGTCAGAGGACGAAAAATGTATAGAGACTAAATCTAAAATGTATAGAGACTAAATCTAGTTCTAACATTAATTGTCATGATTTCAGGTGTAAGTGTAATAGCAGCAAGGTGTACTTGTAGTGTCAAATATATTGGATGATGCTACATTCAAGATTCATTCAACATAAACAAGCCATTATTTAACCTGGTAATTTATTCACTGCTAGTACAAGTAACTCAAAATTGCACTTGAAAATTAATTTGATTTATTTCATAACCTGGGGCCTGTTCACTAAATCTGAGTCGTGCAAACTGTGAGAAAATGGCCTTTCAGCTCATTTCCACACAGCTGCCAGACATGAACGTGTAAGAGATCACAGGGTTCTCAAAATAAAGGAGACTGATAAAATTATCAATAAAACTGCATCAACTTTGGCTTCACTTGTGTTTTTTTGCCCAATCTGACTTTGCTGTAGCGAGATGGCAACAATATCTTGGGTAAAGAATTGACGTCCGAAACCACGAAAATAAGGCACAAGTTAAAATATGTCTGAATAATCACTGGTTTTACTGTTGATTAGTCCTGAATGATCACTCTGCCTCCTCAGCTGCCTTTACACCGTCAGATTGTCTCTTTATTTCGCTTCAGCATGAGTCGTGCAGACGCATAAGCGCAAACATTTTCCTAAAGTTGTTTCATTTTGCTGTGAAGAATGCCACTATCAGCATTCTGCAAACCTACAGTTTGCTTTGACCAGCAGCACTGTTATGTAACTCGCACTCTCTTGGAAAGGTCTGCATCGCCACAGCAGAAAAAAAAGGGGGGGGAAAAAAAGAAATCTTTGCATTTATAACCCAGAGATTAGACCGCACCGATCAATGTTGTATTATGAAGCAGAGTGAATCTGTTTGTAAACTCATCGGATGAATGATGTTGTCAGCGGCTGTTCTCAGCAGTGAGACAGCACAGTGAGACAACGTGTCCCATCAGTGCGTCCTGAGCGAACAGATAGCCTGTGTCTCGGTGCGTTTGGCTGCCGCTCGCTGGCTCGTGTTCTCGTCCCTTTCTGAGATCTGAGAAGCAGACCCTGGCAAAATACCTTCCTGCCACGTCTGGTGCCAGCGAGAGACAGCCCGCCACCCACAAAGTGTCAGTACTGTGTATGTGTTTGTGCATATGTGTGTGTTGTTGTGTTGGTTTGGCAAAGTGTCTGGTTGCCAGGGTGTTCTCAGGCTGTTTCCGAGCCCGCTTCGCCAGCACTGCGTGCATGCTCGTGTGTGTTCTTGTGTGTTAGCTTTAGTGTGTGTGTGTGTGTGTGTGTGTGTGTGTGTGTGTGTGTGTGTGTGTGTGTGTGTGTGTGTGTGTGTACCAGCTCTGCGGTGGGTCATGACTCAAAGGAAGGATTCAGAACACACGGTTCTGAACTCAGCAGAAGGCCCAAGGGACAAATACGACTCAGCACAGTGCTTCCTCCTCTGTCGTTCTCTCTTATGCTCCCTCATCTCTTTTCTCCTGCGTTTTATCTCTGCCCCTCATTGTCCCACTGTTCTCTCATCCGTGAACGTATCTTCATGCATGTGTGTTTTCATCCCTGACAAATAAAGGGATGGTTTGCGCCACTGTCACACTCTGAGCTCCCTAACACAGGAAGAATCAACCTGTTTGATCACATGCTCTCCTTTTATCCTAAAGCTCCTCTCTCTCTCTCTCTCTCTCTCTCTCTCTCTCTCTCTCTCCCTCCATCTCAGAGTAACTGTGGGGAGGTGCTGCGTATCCGTCGGGTGCTGATGAACTCACCGGAGATTGTGTCCATCGGGTTGGTGTGGGATTCAGACCACTCTGACCTGGCGGAGGACGTCATACACAGCCTGGGGACTTGCCTTCGTTTGGGAGATGTAAGGGGATCTCACACACACACACACACACACACACACACACACACACACACACACACACACACACACACACATTGCACACACTCATTATCACAGCAGCCGAGCAGGTACGAATACACAAACACAATGCACAACACAAACAAATTTGTTAGAATTTGGAAAATTTGATTATAAGAGACAGCTAGATTATAAGATTACTCCATTATTCTCACTGTAACTGCCAATGTCAACTATAACAATGTAAAAATCACAAAAAATTATTATTCTATCTGAGGAAAGTTCACTTTCTCGTTGTTTGTTAAGAAGAGCAGTTACAAGCTTCTCTTACTGATTTCTTTCACAGACACTGTAATTATTGACTGACAATAATAAAATCATTAAAATAATTGAACAGTGGCCACTCAGAAATGCCATCAGTTGGTGCGAGGCCGGTACTGTAAATGTTGGCTGGCTGGCTGCATAAACCATAAACCCTGCCTCCTCCATGTTAGTGGATGGGACATGGGCTCCTCGTTTTTAGGTAGTCCGTATCACACTGATGTATTTTCAAGTGTTCATTCTTCTTGTAACTTTGGTTCTAATTAGTTATTTGATGCTATAGTAATGGTGTGAAACATCAGGTTAAACATCTGTGTGTGTCTCAGCGGGACCACAATACTGCAGCTCCATCCCCGATTGCTACTGCACGAACTGGCTCCAAATCACGTCATCGGCACAAGATGGAAGCCTTATTCGGTATAGCTCACCTCTGGAGAGTGGGAGGTAGTGGAGATGCGTAGTCCATCTCTATGGTTCAGAGAGTTAAAGGGTAAACAATAAATTCTCTGATTTGTCAACAAACTAAACACAAAATTTGGCTTAAATACCCACCTACTTAATCTCAAATGTTCTGTGAAGTTCTCTCTAACAGCTAGCTAACAATCAATACCAAAACTATCAACCAATAAACCTTCCCTTCACGTCAAAGGTACAAAAAGAGGCATGTTCAAACGTACATGCACGGATGAAAGGATGCACTTTATACATTAATACGAATTCAGAATATGCCATAAAGGTGCATGATGTAGGGCACAATAAACTCAACCAATCTTACTCCAACACTCTGAAAAACACCAAATTATAACGCACACGATCGAGCTGACTTCCATTACTCTCATATAGTGTCTCCTGCTGCAGCTTTCACACCTCACATGTGCACGCACACGCACAACACACACACACACACACACACACACACACACACCGTCGACCCCCCCGATCCTCCATGTCATGACTGAGTAATATTGATGCATTTTAATGCAACTGTAACATCTCCAGCCGGATTCTGAAGTGATATCTATGAATAATGGATCAGTGAATATGAATATGTGTTGTAGTTAGTCAAGTTCTCTCCTATATCTTCTGTCTTGTGTCTCCGCCTGCCGACGTTTCTCTGATTTTTATCCCGCTGTCGTGAGGGGAAGCTCGTTGTTAGATAAGAATCGGAGGAATGAGAAACTGAATTTTCTGATTCCATTCGGTTTCTTAGATGAGAAAAAGTGAATCCATCTGCAGTTTGTCCTGTTGTCACTTTCTCTTTTGTCTTCTGCACCTGCTGTTTCTCGTGTCTGCTTCCCTGCTTCTCACTTATGTCTTTTCTCTCCTTAGATTAGTTCATTGTTTCGCTAAAACAATTAGTCTGCCACAATAAATAACCATTTTAATGCATAAATCTTTTTATTTATCAAACAAAAATGCTGAATACGCACTTGTACCAGCACCTTAAATGTGAGGATTTGCTGTTTAAGTTCCTTGTTTATTATTATTGATAATGGCTTGTCTTTGTGTTTCTATCTTTTGTTATGGCTGTTGTGTGTGTTTTACTGTTGGTTGGAGAAAAGAAGCTAATTTAAAACGTCAACTTGGGCTTTGGAAATATTGATTATTTGTTATTGTTAGCTTTTGATACATGATGGTCTGATTGTTGTCCACCAGTAGGTTAAGATGATCGTTTGGATAAAAAGAGATATAGATCAGGTCATGTTAACGCAGGGGTTCCCAAACTTTTCAGGCCCTGACCCCCAAAATAACGGTACCAGAAACACCCCAAGGGGTCTCAACACTAAGTGTCAGAAACACACTTCAGTATAGAGATGAAATGTATGAACTTTTTGATCCCAATTATCACGGTTATCAGTGTTTTCACATTATTGTATAAAATGTGCTTAAAAGTACTGATACACAAACTGAAATCATTTCACAAATTTTATATTTAAGCAATATATTTACTATTAATATTATCTAGAAAAATAATATAAAGAAAAAATCATATAGCACCATATATAATGCACAACATTAACATTGAAGAAGTTTTAGCTTGATACAAGTTTTAGCTTGATACAGGCGTTTTCCTTTTTTTACAATTAAAACTTCACATAATGCAGGTTTAAATGAACACAATAAAAATCAAATGGCCAGAGCACCAGCAGCTCTCCTGCTGTCACAGTATCAACCAAAATAGCCGCGGCCACTACGGTAATTCAAGATTGAAGCGGTACAACTAACACGGTTTACTGTCAAACCGGTTTCATCCCTAATTCCGCACCAATATCACAGTGGCAGTTGCATAAAACGTGCAAAAAGCATCAGCACTGTCTGCAGCAGCTGACCTGAGAGATCAGTGTGAGATGTGTGGATTATTTCTGCATGACAAGCTGCAGCACATACGCAGCAGTGTTCAGTGTGAGCAGTGTGCAAGCAGGGGAAGGTGAAGAGTTTGTGAGAAGGAAGGATGTGAAGGATTACTGCATACAGCATATACACTAGGTGAGCAAAAATGTGCCTGTATTCACATTAACTCCTCTGTCTCCATCTCCTCGCCTACCGCACACCTCTCCCTCTCTTCCCTGCATCTCTCCCTCCCTCCCTTCCTCCCTCCCGGTCTCCTCCCCCTCCTCTCCTCTCTCTCCTCTCTCTCTCTCTCTGTAGTTGTTCTACCGTGTGACAGAGGAGAGGGCTCGCCAGGCGGAGCTTTATTTGGTGGGCATGGTGTGCTACTACGGCAAGCACTACTCCACCTTCTTCTTCCAGACCAAGATACGCAAGTGGATGTACTTCGACGACGCCCACGTCAAAGAGGTGAGACACAGTTTGGAGTCTGCATGCTGCAGCATCGGGGAGGGTGCACTGTACAGTACTGTTTCTGCTGCAGCTCCAGCTGGGCCGGGAGAGCAGGGACAACTGGAACTATGCTGTATGTTAGTCTGAGTGCTGCACGGTCTGTTCTGTGTTCAAGGTTTAATCTCCACCACTGTTTAAATCTTTCTGCAGGTTTCAGAGCTAAATCTGGTTTTCTGTTGTGTTATTATATTTGAGCATGTTCCATAAAGCTGCAAAGCGTGTGTGTCTATGTGAGTGTGTGTTCCCCTGCTGCACCTCCAGATTGGCCCGAAGTGGAAGGACGTGGTGTCTCGCTGTATCAAAGGCCACTATCAGCCCCTGCTGCTGCTCTACGCTGACCCCCGTGGGACGCCGGTGATACTGCAGGAGAGCCCCAACCCCTGTACCAGCTCCAACCCGCAGCTGGAGCTCCAGCACTGCAGCAGCAAGGCTGGTTACGACAGCGAAGACTCCGGTACAGTAAAGATAACACACTCTGCCACAGATCAGATTTACTTTGTGTGTGTCATTCGGGGGCCATGCAAGGTTACGGCTTTAGAGCTCCGACCTTCAACCCTATAATCCGGCCTCTGTGCCTCTGCCTCTATACGCTGCAGAGACTGAACTTAAATAAACATATTGAGATGCAGGATTAACTAAAAGGTCGTCTCTCTTTTTCTCTTGTTCTCTCTTAGGTCGGGAGCCGTCCATATCCAGCGACACTCGCACTGACTCTTCGACGGACAGCACCAGTCACCGCGCCTCCCGCAGCCGATCTCTCCACCAGTCGACGGGCAGCCACCTCTCCAGTGAATCCCAGACCACAGTGGTCTGTAATAACGACATTGGCACACCACCACACAGTGCTGACGCCAGAGGTAATGCTGATGTCCAGAAGCAAAGTTATCTAGACTCACAAAGTGCAGCAAATCACCACACTTCTGAAGCTCCAACACAACTGCAAATACACAAGTGACCACAGTGTTTCCAGAGTCAGGGAAAGTGCAGAGCTGCAGTATTTGTTGTAGGAACAACTAAGAGCAAGCAAAGGTCAGTTTTAGAATTTCAGCGGAAACGATGTGTTTTGTCCCCGTGCTTCATCACTGCAGACTCGTTATGCACCTCGTTAGTGGCTATTCTCATATTTACTTGGACTGCTGCCTACATAATTATTCCCTGTGGGATAAATAAAATTGTTATTGGATTTACTCTCTCTTTTTTTCTCCTCCTCCTCTTCTCCCATGTTTAGAGTCAGCGGTGGAGGGTCCTCCCCGCCCTCCCTCTCCTCCCCTGCCGGAGTACAAGGAGACGGCTGTCTTCCTCCTCTCCTCCCGCCGGCCCCTGACCTCCTCCTCCTCGTCCTCTCGTCCCCTGTCCTCCTCCTCCTCGTCAGGAGTAGGGGGCTGTGAGAGTGGGGCAGGCGGCCCCCACTGGGAGGATGAAAGCACCAGCAGTGAGAGCAAGTCCAGGTACTACAGCACTAACACATTGACTTCAGACATCCTGCCTGTGAATTCACATTCAAACCATGTAAACATGCACATTATTAGATTAATATATTGATGCACCATCACTGTTAGAGCTATTCTCAGATATGTAACATACACTCAATTAGTCTAGTGAACCCTGGAGGTCAGGCGCTCGCCAAAGGGTCACAAGGTAAAAAGAGTGAAATATTGGATAATTTTACTATAACTTTTACAAGAAAATTTAAGTAATATAGGATGCAACTACTGAAATAAAGTCTTGTCCTTGAGTGAATTAAGTTTTTACTGAAGTCGTCTTCAGACATGAACTCTTTCACATATGAAGAACTCAGCAGGAGTTTTAAAAGTAATGTAACTTTTATTTTAATGGCATGTGACAGTATTCTTACCTCTCCTGAAATCATGTAACATCCTGTGTAACATCTTTGTCCCTTCCTCTCTAGTTCTTCTGGAGGCCGCTACAGGCCAACCTGGAGGCCCAGGAGAGAGGCCCTGAACATCGACAGCATCTTCACCCGCCAGCGAGGCTCCTCTCTGGGCTACAACACGCTGCCTGGTCCCTCTCTCCCTCCAGAGCCCCACGACTCCCTCCCTTTGGCTGGACCCGCTCCACCCACACAGCCAGGGCTGCAAGACGTAGAAGGGAGGGACATCAGGGAGTTGGAGGTGGGGTTTGGGCTGGTTGGGCAGCCCAGGTCTCTGGCCAGCGGGCGGACGATGGGTCCCCCTGCTCCTCCACCTCTGAGAGGGGTGGAGCACCAGCCGCGTCTGATCCAGAGGATGGAGAGTGGCTACGAGAGCAGCGAGAGGAACAGCAGCAGTCCGGACAGGTATGAAAGGAACAAATAACGATTTCTGTCTCTACCTTTGTCTCTCTGTCATTTATCATCTTTCCCTCTCTTGGTTTCTTTGTCACGCTCCTTTTTCCGTTCAATTTCACTCTATCAGCATCAAATACAAGCGTGACACTAACACAAATTGTCCAACAAGAGTGGGTCAGAACAACAAATCAATCAATGCACACATTGGTCTGTCTGCTCAACCTTTTTGTCTCTTTCTCTCTGTGTGTTTTCTTTTTGTTTCTCTCCACAGGGAGGTGGGGCAACAGAAACGGGTGCTAATGTCAGGACCTTCATGGCGTTCGGTGCCCAAGTCAAAGAGCAGCAGTGCTATCCTGCAGGAGCTGCCCTCGCCCAGCTGGGGTAGAGTCACCAGCACAGGTATGTATCTGTGCATGTATGTAATTTGCATTTAATTCCCTCCTATATTGTTCAGCTCCTGTACTGTACGTCTGCTTTGTGTCTTCCGGCTCAGGGCGCAGCGAGCTGGACGAGCTACAGGAGGAGGTGGCGAGGAGAGCCCGCCAGCAGGAGCAGCAGAAGCGGAGGGAGGCCGAGCGGGAGGCCGCCATGGGATTCAACCCCAAACCCAGCAAATTCATGGACCTGGACCAGCTCCAACACCAGGGTACGGATGAAAGAAGGATGAAAAGAGAAACAGAGGGTAGGAGCGGGTGGTGGAGGAGAAGGAAGAAGTTCATGAAAGTGTAGATGTTTTGGGAAGATGAAGAGTCGTAGAGTTGGTTCACAAAAATTATGAAAAACATATTTTCTCATCACCTGTGAACTGCTAGCGGCAGTTTACAGGAACCTTTTCTTTCATCGAGCTCCAAACGTCACTATCTGCACAGCTGGATACCTACAAGTGAGAAGCGAGAGCATATGTTTTCTTTTGTAAATTTGTGTGAACTGGAGGAATGTCAACAACATACCTGCATTTAAAGCTGCACAGAGGCGACATCGTAAAAAACCCAGATAAAAAAGAATCGCTGCTGACTCTTCAATTTGTCAAAAGTGTTTCTCTGTTAAAATCTCGCCTGGTGCAACTTTAAGGTCACATTATCACCTGTTGTGTTGTTTAGCGGTGACAGTGACTTGTGTGTCTGTGTCTGTGTCTGACCTCCTCTTTGTCCTTTCTCCCATCTGTTCATCTGTCTCTCCATCTGTCTCCCTCCGTCTGTATTGTTTTAATAGTTCAGCGTGTGCTACTTAAACTTAAGCTGTAAATATTGGGTTTCTGTGTGTGTCATCGACGAGCGTTTTATGTCAGAATAAGTGTGTGTGCTTGTGTGTGTGTCTAACAGTCTCATCTGAGTTTTCTAAAGTTATGAGCTCTGATGTCCCGGCAAAACTCTAGGGAGTTGACAATTTAATTCACACAAAGATTCTGTGTGTGTGTGTACTCTTGTGTGTCTTCTTCTTCATTCACAGTATGTTTGTGTGTGTGTGTGTGTGTGTGTGTGTGTGTGCGTGCGTGCGTGCGTGCGTGCGTGCGTGCGTGCGCGCGCGTGTGTGCGTGCGTGTGTGTGTGTGTGAGGGAGATGTGGTTTTTCATAGCTACAGACGTGCAACTTGGACTGAAGTCACACTTAAAGGAGCACTCTGCCAATTTTACATGTTAAAGTCAATTAACTAGTCACAGTTTTGTTGATTTCTGGCATAATATTTCTGAGAGAGGGAGAGAGAGAGAGAGAGAGAGATAGAGTGAGAGGGAGAGAGAGAGGGTATAGAGAGTGTATAGTGTGTACAGTTTCCCACTTTGAAACTGTGCAAAGCTTTCCACTTAAATGCTGCAACATGTTTGGATCCTTGTGAAGCTGGAGAATTCAAAGACTCAAAACTACACATTCAGATATAACCTTTGTGTCAGGGGATCCGTGCGCACACACGTTAAATGCTCTTCACAGGAAGCACACACATATGTGAGACTTCTTTCTCTCCATAGAGACTCTGACATTGACACTGAGCTTGAAAGACAGTGTGTTCCCAATATGTTTGCCCATATTGTTTGTGTGTGTGTGTATTTTCATGCATTGGTCCATGCATCCTCAAATGTTGTGCGTGTTTCTATAGTTGTGTGTGTGTGTGAGAGAGAGAGAGAGAGAGAGAGAGAGAGAGAGAGAGAGAGAGAGAGAGGGAAAAAGAGAGAGAGAGCCATGTATGAATTGCAGGTGTGCAGGTTTTCCCCTCCAGCTCAGCACTAACTAAATCTCTATCAGGGATTATTAGGCTGTGTCCGGTCTGTCCTACTGTGTGTGCCTCAGTGTTTTCAGCCTCATGTACCTGACACACACATGGACACACACACACACACACACACCTCCCTGCGAGTACACACAACCTTGATGAAGTGAAAGGACGCCTCGCGAACAAAGCAGATGGCATCACTATCGGCACAATTACATAACTGAACTTGGGTTTCCACGTCCGTATCAATGGTTTCAGGCGGACTCCAGACAATCTGCCTCGGTGTGTTAGAGGTCATAACAGCTAACAACAACAGAGCAGCCGTCAGCCCACCGTTATTCTGGCTCTCGCAATCAAAAGTATGCAAAAACAAGCCAAGGCGGGTGACGGCTGCTCCTTTGTTGTCCTTTTCTGCATCTTTTTAACAGCAAACTAACACCATCCAGGGTGCGTTCACAAGGCTACGCACTAAAGAGAGCTTCCTCCGAAAACCAATCTTTTGATCTCTCCCTTCTTCTTCCCCCCTGTCTGGTGTCTGTAGCTCGATGAACGTAGCCTCAACTTTGCTCCTCACTTTTCTAATGTTGACTCAGTGCAAATTTACATGTTGATGCATTAACACAAGAGTTGTGAAGTGGGAAATGATGAAACTACAGGATAGAGTTTAACACACTGTGACCGTACAGCGACAGAACTGACTAACTAATATCTTTTAGCCTTTATATAGAAATGTGAAGTTAGCTATATATACAGAGATGGACGACATGACTGCTCCCTTAAAGTGATGCCAAAGCGCCTTGATCACCTCCTGGTGGCTGGCTACAGAATAGGTCATAAATCTTGCCTCCTCCATATTAGCGGATGGGACATGGACCAAACTAAAACGTCAACGTACATGTTAAATAGATTTTTCTCAAAGATGGTTTCTGTTGTTTTAGGTTGGTCTTAGTTTCATTTTAATTCGATATTTGTTTTTAATTGGATAAAAATGGGTTGAAACATCATGATTGACAGCTGAGACTGACCCACATTAATCGATGGGACCTTGCAACCGCGGCTCAACTCCCCGATCGCTAACGCACAGACTCTGACTCCGTTTGACGTCATTGGAGCACGAAGGCAGTGCTAGTAATCAGGATATTTTAGCTTCGTTTCTTGATATAGTGAGAGGAAGTGGAGACGGGTCATGTATGGTTTTGCTAACATAACACAAATCATCATATCAAACAAATATAGGCGTCAGTGAGGATAGATAAATTCGATTTCTTATGACTTCAACCATTATTTTGTAAGAGAATAAATGTGCAATTTCATCTTTAGAGTTATGCACTTCCCAATCATAAAAGCAATCAATCAAAAAACAATCTAAACGTGAAGGGAATTTAAGTGTAAATTTTTGCTGTAGCTCACTGTTAGCCGCGCTCACAGTTGATTTGTAAACGTATCCAACATTTTTATGAACGATTTAATCCAAACTATTCCTCCAACCGTCGTACGGTTATGATGAAAGAGGACTCTTGTAAAACAAATCCTCCCACTTCTCAACTCTGCACCTGTTTAAAACACATGTTAACTTACAGTAGAGGAGCGTAATGCATGCCGGCCCCCTCATAACCACTCCTTCTGCTCTGCTTCTCTCTTCTCTTTCACCTGTTTACATCTTCTTTTTCTCTCATCCCTTGTTCCATTCTCCTTTCTTTTCTTTCTCTATCTGCCCACCCTGTCGATGTGTATCTCTGTCTTTTCTCCTTTCTTTTATCTCCCACTCTGTTGTTAACATCTTCAGCTGTGCTCAGACCCCTGCATGAGGCTAACGCTCATAGCGGATTGGCTGTAGCTGCGTGCATGAGGAGCACTGGGGGCCCAATCAAACGCAGGCAGGAACAGGAAATGGAACTGGAGGCAGGAAGGGCCCGTCCACAGGGGCCTCACAGGTACCACCACTGTCCCCCACCTTATGTGTCCGCAACGGTGCCTGTATCAGTTTCACCTCCGACCCCTATCCTCCCGCCTCCCCCCTCCCTCAGTTCGTGTGTGTCCTCAAACCCACCTCAGGACCCCGTGTGTGTGTGTCCTCTGGGTGTTGGCCGTCTAAAAATACACCTCAACACCCTCATGTGTGTGCCTTCAGTTCTGGCTGCCCAAAAATCCCAGAAACCCCTTTTTTTTTGTCACCCCTAGCACTGCACCCTCACATCCTGCTGTATGTCTGTGTATGTGTGTGTGTGTTTGTGTGTGTGTTCTTAAGCTCGCACACTTGACTATACACAGAAACGTCTCACCCTCCTGTGTTTGTGTGTTTGTTGCAGTGCCACTGAGAAGAATAAGAGAGTGGCTGTGTTGCTCTCTGCTTTTTTTCGTGCTTCACTGCTTCCCCGTCATTGTTGTCGTGCCGCTCTTTGTAGTTGTGTGGGCCGCCAAGGCTTCCCTCTGCTCGTTGTGTGCTGCTGATCTATCCGTCCGTGCACTGTGAAGCTGCTGTCCGTCACTGTGCTTTTTGCTGCTGTGTTTGTGTGTCGCAGAGTGTTGTGTATGTGTGAGTTGTGCAGGGGACTTAATGTACAAGAAGTGACAAGTTAATTTTATATTTGAAAAGAGTGAGATTGCAAGTTAGTGCAAGTTAATTGAACACATTTATTTTTTATTAAATAATGATGATAACTAGATAAACAACTATAGCAGAGTTCTAGCACTTCATAGATTTTGAAACCAAATACTCAGTGATATTGGTATTTGATTTAGTTTGTATTAGTATTTGATCAGTTGATTAATCAGAGATTCGAAGATTCAAAACTTTTGTTGTCCAATAATGCAGGCATTAATGTCAACTTGGACTTTAGGGGATGGACTGTGACATTTATTTACTATTTCCTGGTATTTTGAAACTGTTGTTGTGTAGTCTAGTCCTCTGGCTTTGAGGTTTTTAGCTGCAAATCACTGCGCATATCAGTTAATCTCATATGTGCATTAAAGTTGGTATTGTAATCTTACAATCTAATCTAAAACATATTCTCCTGTTAGAAGTTGTATGGGAGCTGCACTATGAGCCAGCAGATGATCTAGAGATTAGATTGGAAGTTCTGACTCAGTGGTGATAAGCATAGACTCAGTTTCCAAACAGTTTCAACTGAAGGGAAATTTGTTAAAAAATTTATAAACTGCAAATCCAAACTGCGAACATCAGGCCTGAAAGGGAAGGAAGAGGAGGTAGAGCTCAGAGTCTCTTTTATTACCTTCCTCCTCTCCTCTATTGATCAACACAAGCCTCTGATTTATGGCTCGCTGCTGCAAAGCCTGCTGGGTAATTACTAAGGCTGAAAAGAGACGGGAGAGTTAATGTGGGGGATGGGGGCCGGCTCGCACGTAGACACACACAGGTCTGCGCGCACTCCCATCAAAATAGACACACACAAATTTACAGACTTGCTGTTCACACATACCAACACGCACACACAATAGTTTACCACACGCTGATTGACTCCACAGAGAGGATCCGCTAATGTTCGACATATATCATACCCTCCACATATCAATGTATGTAAATCAATAAAGCAATATCGTGGCCCGGTGAGGCTGACTGACTTTGTAGTGTCGGTGCCACATTTATTTTCCGTGTTGATATACTGCACCAGTGCTCGGTGCAGCAGAGGGCAGATTGCTGTTTTTGAAAATCAGATTACGGTGGGATCTTTTGTCGTTTGAGCCGGATATGTTCAGATCAGGAAGTTAAGCTTGTGGCTGATTCATAAACAGCATGGCTGTGAGATCCCACGCACAGAGCGATGCATGCACAGGGCTGCATCATTGTGTGTTTGTGGCTGTTTGTTTTGTGTGTAAGTGAGTGCGTGTGCGTGTGTGTGTGTGTCTGCTTGTTTATGCTGGTATGCTGTTGTGACCTTCCCTCGATGCAGTAACTCACCTGACGTCAGAGCAGTGTCTGTTTTTTATTTATTTTTTCTTCTTCTTTATTTTCGTGCCACCGGCTGACTGACACCCTCCCTGTCCTCTGTGCTCTCCAGTGAACAGCCTGGCCCGGTCCAAGTACTGCTGACGCCCAATCAGGAGGAGGAAGAGGACCCGGCAGTGCCCAACCAGGATGCTGCTCTGGGCCCGGACCCACCCCCTCCACCCTATCGGCTACCTGCTCCCCCTCGACCCCCGTTCACCCTCAGCATCGCTCACCCTTGCGCCCCTTCCGGCCAAGGGGGGGAGGAGGAGGAGGTCGGCGGATGCGTGGGCAGGAGAAGGGAGAAAGAGGAGGATGGGATGGAGGGCACAGGGGTGAGGCTGTGTGAGTTGCTGCAGGCAGGGGGGGTGAGTGTCAGACCTCTGGGGAAGCACCTAGCCATCTCTTTGCCCTCGCTTCCTCTGCGTCTCTGGGATACACACGCCACACACACCGCACACTCCACGCACCTTGAACCCACACACACACCCCCTACCCCTCTGCCCTCCACTCCTCCCCCGTCCTCCCCTCTGGAAGCCTCTGGGCAAAGGAGACCTCCCGCGCCGCTGTGGCAGCCCCCCCGGCCCCAGTCCCCCACTGTCGCCTCTCAGCACTGGCTGAGGCACGGAGCCGCCTCCGCCAGCGGCACGCGCCATTGGTCCTCCTGGAGCTTGGACCGCCCTGACGCCGTGGTAACGCCATACAGCACGCCCCCGGACTGCTGCGTTCCATTCAGGCCACAGGCATCCAGCCAGAACTACAGCTACAGTGGCCAGTCCTCTCCAGGGCACTACAGCTCCCAGCATGCCCCAGGGCAACACAGTGACCGCGAAGAGGCTGAGCTGTCTGAGTTTGACTCCCTTTACCAAGCCAGTCTGCAGGCCGGAAAGACAGGTACACACACAGACGCACGTTCACACACACACACACACACACACACACACACACACACACACACACACACACACACACACACACACACACACACAAACTAAATTTTTAATTTGCTTAATGGTACAACCATAAAAATCATTTACTCAATAAGTGAGATATGTGAGGGGCCGAAAGTTAAAATTCAAATTGAATATATAAATCATGCTCTCAAATTGGCTGCGACAAGATGTTTTATCTTTGAAGCTCCTAAATGGTAACTGTAAGAACACTGGGAATAAAAGTAAAAGTTTTCAATAAGCTTCAATCAAACAGCACATGTCATTTTTCAGGCTGCAGCCCATCAGAGAGGCTCATATCCAGGGTGGGAGGACAGGCTCGCTCTAAGACCCCCAACGCAGACATGGAGAGGAGTGTGTACGGGGCAGACTGCACCAGCCCCCCCACCTACCTCAACAAGGTAACACCTTGTTGCCTCACATGTTCACTTACCATCATTTGGATCAGTTTTCAAACATCTGTCAGACATATTGCTTTTCTCCCTCCGCAGCCGACGATGTTGCGGGATCTGCGTTTTGGGGCGGAGCCGGATGATGGGGAAAATCTGAGGCAAATGGGACGCAGCCTCAGCGGCACTGTAGTGACCTCTCGCCGCAGCCGCCTGACTGCAACCCGCAGCTTTGTGAGTGTCATCTCCTCTGCTCTGCCGCCTCCCTATGGCAGTGCTGTTGAACTACATCTGCCTGATAACACCGTCGCTGCACTTTACACATTGCTTTCCCCAGTGCTCTTGTTCCCACGCTGTTTGTCCTGTTTCTTCCTGTTGTCCTGCTTTTCGATTTCCAATCTGTCCTCTTGCTCTTTGCATCTCCTCTGTCGTTTTTTCCTCTTTCTCTCTCAAAGGTGAAGCAGACTGATGTCAGTGCCTCTCCTTGCTTACTTCCTCTCTTCTGAGTCCCTGTTGCTATTTCACCACTGTCATCTCCTCCATCATCCTCATCACCAACACCTTCTCATGACCACCTCCCTCCACTGCTTTACAGGTAAACACCGCGCTAAGCTCATGTGACGATATACTCCACACACTACAGCCATCTGCTAAAGTCTGGAGAAACTTTCTTTGGTTGAGATACTTTGTGTCCCAGATGGGTTTGTTCAAATCGGGTCAGAATAGCAAACTAAAAGTATTTTCCTGATATTTAATTTCAAGTTTCTGGTGAGCATTTTATTTTCTGGCGTATCAGACTCATCTGGCTCCAAAGTAGGCTAAGCCCCTATTTGCACATAGCAGGCGTGCACTGATTTGTAAAAACTGTCCACATTTTCATCCCTGTGCAAATCTGTCATGTGTCAAATGTTTTTTTAATTTCCAGAGGTAATCATTTTTAACCCAACTGCAGCTATGCCACAGTTGACATAGAAATCATACTCAGATAAGGACATCTTTCATTCTTCTTTTGGTAATTTAGGGTAATTTAAACCAGAGCAACCAACAGAATCCGAGCAAGTGCACTTGAATTCACATGGAGGATTTGTGCCCAAATGACAGAGAAACTGTCGAACTGCCTGTTTTGTCGGTTTCCATTAACGTCTCTCTTTTGTTAACCTTAAAAGGTAACAAATAGCCTGACAGGCAGAGGTGTCAGCTCAGGTTTTTACACCTCTTCACTTCCAGAATACACAAATCTCACCTCGCTGCGTCAACCGAGGCTAATGTACATCGATCTGAAGCGTCTCTACAAGATGTTGTTACACGTGTTATGTGCCAGTCTTCTCTATAGCAGAGATTCACTGTTAAATACATACAGAACCACTGCTTCTCCCCCTTAAAAACAACTGAAAATCACTGAACATGACAGCTCTCTTCAGCTTCAGGATACATATAAATATATCAAACTGACACTCACTGTGCTTGTGAGCTACGCCTTCATTTAAAAAAAGATTTGTGGGGCTAAGTGCCTGAGATGTTTCCACCTCAAGGTTAATATGATATAATATTTGATAAGGACTGGTACAATGCACAGAGAATTGCAAAGCAATAATGTCATTGTTACAACTGCCAATTTCTAATGCCCATCTTTAGAATAAGCAAATTAGAAAACAATATTATTACAAAGCAACTAGAAACACCGACCCTTTAAAGGAGACATATTACAATTTTATGACATAATAGTTTAATTTGAGTTATTACTTGAAAGGGTTTATATGTTCATAGCTCTAATGTTTAGAAAACACATAACTTTCATCATACTGTTCATAACTGCAGCTCCTCTTTTCAGCCTCTGTCTGAAACTCCTGGTTTTAGCTCCTCTCTCTTTAATAAAGCCCAGTCTACTCTGATTGGCCAGCTAACCCACTCTGTTACGATTGGTCGGCGCATGTGGGAAATGTCAGCCTCCTTTACCTGGCGTTGTTAGGGGGCGGGCCAGATGAGGTGTGTATATATATATGCATATATATATATATATGCATTTTAGCATTTTTAGATTGTTTATGATTTCTTTATACACTTAAACAATTATATGTATGAAGAGAGGAGACTAGACAAGAGAAATATAAACACCACATACAAAACAACATCCCATTCATTAGGTTGAATCTTTTTAATAAATAAACAACTTTAAACCTCTTTAAACCTAAATTTGTGGTTATCTGCAGCAAATCAACAGTTTACTGCATCACATCTCCCTGTAAATGAAATCACTATTTGGAGTCCATTTCAGATCCATTTGTTTTTCATATCTAGTTGTTCAACCTTTCAATTAAATTGATGAATATTTATCGTGTGCCCTCTTGTTGATCTGACCTTTCCTTCATTCTCTCCTCTCCCGTCACGCCTCGTCCAGGAGCTGTCGAGCAATGCAGGGAGTTTCTGGCTGTGTCTGACGGGGGTCAAGCTGTCGTCTGACCAGAGTCCCGCTCTGCTTCACTAACGTCTCGCCGTGTCCACTTCCACACGGGGGGGGCGGCGGCTTCGGGTCATCGACCGCCTCGCCTTGACGGACCTGGCTCAGGAGGATCGACCTCAGCTGCGATCCCATTCTTTCCCCCTTCTCCCTCTAACGACATGCACACGCAGACACATGCACGCACACATGCACATCTGCACTGACGTACAGCCTCCCTCAGCGCCTGCAGCACCCTGCTTAGCCCCCTCCCTCCCTCCTTCCCCTACTTTTACCTACTATTCTGTCTATGCAGTCACTCTGACCCCAACTACAACCTCAAGCTTCCCCCTTTCTTCCCGGGACTGTTCTTTCTTGTCTCCCCCTGGGTTTTCCGAGGGATCCCCAGTGCAGGCAACCTGGCGAGCATCGCCGCTTTAAGTAGCCTTGTCAGTTTGACGTCGGCGGGGCACCGGCTGGGTCTGACTAGGACCTGAGCTCTCAGCGGACTTGCCCTCCATCCCAACAGGAGCCCTCAGCTCAGGGGGAGGCTCTTACCAAGTAGCCACGCCTCTTCCTCTTTCTTCACGGGCATTTCTTGTTGGACGCACACGTAGCCGAACTGGGTCTGTTTCAAATGGGCAGCCATATTTTTTCTCTCTTTTGTTTTTAGGGTTTGTCTTATTGTTCTTTTTCTTCCTGTGTGCGCGCACAGTAAACCCGCCCGAGACCGAACTCTCTAATAACTAAAAGTCATGTACAGAAAAACTCATGTATGAAACCTGTATGTTAATTAATAAGACCTTATGGAATGTTGATAATGATAATTAACGAATATTGATAAACTTAAAGTGGTACTTCCTCATGTCTGCATTTCAAATACGAGTGGAGTGCACTTCACAAGTGTCTAGCTGGAGTTTCCGCCCCCCCTTAAACCTCTCGCCGATCTTAATGACAGCTCTCCCGTTTCTACCGGGAGATTAAACGAGAAAAGCGCTTCCTTTTTCTCTCTGCTTCTTTCCTCTACTCCTTTCCTCTCTCGCACTCTTTTATTCTTCGCGCGCTTTCTTCCTTCCGAACAGGAAACGGTAGCACCAGAAATAGGCCAGCAGGGGAGAAAAGTCGAGACGGAACGAGAGGATGTAGGTTAGTAAACCCGTCCTCTTCGGCTTTATCGATGAAAAGAGGAGACTACTCAAGTGCGCTTTGTGAGATGATGACTTGGCAGAAGAAGTGCACTTTGCGAGGGCTGTTTGAGCGAGAACGATTGATGTGGTTTGTTTTACTTAAAGGCCTCAGGTGACCTTCAGTGGCACTTATGAATTCACACTTTATTATTTCTCTCACCCACTGAAAACACTGAAAGTTTTTTGAGATCTCAGAAAAAAAGCTTGTCTTCAAAAAACATCTTCAGCCTGAGACAGTGACATGTCGAAAATGAATATACTTTATATGATATGTATGTATTAGAGGTATATTTTCAGCCAGTGAGCTATCTTCTTTAGAGATGTCAACCATTCCTCAGTTGTATGAACACTTATTACACAGTAATGAACAGGTATGATATCATTCACTCCCCCCTTTACTAAGTAGCATTCTGACATGTGTAGATTTATTATTATGCTTTATTCTATTAAATATCATATGAAATAACAAAGTCCCTATTCAAGAACTCGCCAATGTGAAGTTCTTCAAGAATTTACTGATGTTGATTGATCGTTGTAACTAAACCAAAGGTTGGCACTTAACTCAGAGAGCGTATTTAACATCAGTTTTTCATTTCCCTTCATGATTTTGTCGATGTTATTTTGTTTGTTATTTGGGGGGGGTTCTGGATGTGGGAGAATGTAGCCAATTGTAGCGCATGAGTCCGCTATGCAAATCAACCTTCCCTCACAATCCTGTATCAGAGACAGTCAGGAGGCAGACACACCCACCCCACCCACGGGGGGCGCTCTCACGGACTCTGGTAGAGGCCTGGAGAGGAGGACGAGAATCTTCATGTTCAATGCTGCTGGTGAACTTTGTTGTTCTGCATCTACGTCTACGTTTCATCCAATGGAATGCAAAAAGAGAGCAACAAGCGTGGCGAGAGCGCCGTACGGAGCACGAGAGCGAATGAATGTAAACTAAAGGATGAAAGTGTGTTTTGTTTGCGACTGACATGATGGTCAGAGACAGAGAAGGGTGGAGAGTAACCGCTGATGATGGTTTCTTGTCTGTGGGTGTGTGTAGACTATGTGTGTCAGTTCTGGGGTGTTGTTGCTCGGGGAAAGAGGGAACCTGTATTTTTGCAATAAAGTTATTACCAATGCACTCCCACAGGGGGCGTAACCACCGTAACATGTCTGTGTCATCATTCGCTTGTGGGAAGATCAGGAGAAGAGAAGCATGTAGGGATGGTCAAAAATATCAATAATCGTCACTGTATATAGATATAATATGCATTTTGTGAAGTGAGGCGGTATAACACATAATTGTTCTACCTCAGATTTGTAAAATGTTTTGCTGTTTGTCAAGCGTTTGTCGTTCTCTGCACGTGAGAGGCATTTAAAACCAAAACCTTCACTCAGGAGCAAAAATCTGTCTTTAAACCTGAAAGAAATAACTTTTATCGTGATAATCATCGATATCAACCAGCCAGGAAGCATAATTCACTGGCTGTTCCTTTTTTGTCTTGAAACAAAAGGACAATTTCATTTCATTAGACTTTTACCATGAGTTGGGGTATTTAAAGATTATGTAGAGTATGATGCCAGAAAAACGTATTACTGCCTCTAAACCCCATTTTACAAGCAAAGGAAAATCAGAAGTGCTAATATGTTGATAGCTTTTCTGATGTGATACGTTGATCAACTCAAAATATCAAGACAAAATACTTCAAATTAGAATAACTCAAAATATCAAGACAAAATACTTCAAATTAGAATAACTCATGTTTATAGGTCCTGAAGCGGTGAGACAATAAACTAGAGACATTCTAGGAATTAAGATTTAAAATTGATTTGACTTGACATTCGTTGATTTAGATTTTTATATTAAATTAACGAGGGAAGAGTGGTGTGATTGATAATCCTTAACCGTGTAATCCCTGCAGCATATATGCCATAATATGATGAGTAATGTGATTTTCACATTTACACATAGCTCATAAAAGAAAATGTAACATCATTCTGTTCTAGCTCAAAATAACATTATAATTGAAGTTGATTGTTAATATGTTGTCGTCTATCCTCATCCTGCTCTTAACTCCTGTCACACCAGGCTGCAGTGTGTCCCGCTGCCACTAGATGTGAGCAGTGATGCGCCGGCCTGATAGTCACATGGCGCATTCATTCACTCCCACTCATTCACTCCCATTCATTCACTCCCACTCATTCACAAAAAACACTGACCTTTTATGTTTCTGTGTTAAACACACACACACACAAAAACACTTGCTAACTCTTTGCCACAACCCAGACAGACTTTGTCAAAGGTGACAGTTAAAAGTTTGACAGAGTTATCGGAAATCTAAGAAAAGAAACAAAGGAACCTCTGCAGAGCCGAGCAGAGAAAAACTGGTGATTAGCAGACTGCAGAAGGTTGCTGATGTTGGGTAATGGCTTGTTAAAATACAAGTTTATCATCGGGATCATAATACAAGTTTTTCAGTTAGACAGATTTTCAAAAACTGCAACTGATTCCAACAGAGAGCGGCAGATGACCTGGAAACTGAAAATGATGCTAAAAGTGTGCATGGATTAAAAATGCCAAGCGTGCAGTGTAGGCCGTTGTTGCACATGGGGACATGGGGAGACGTTTTTCATGTATGTCCACAGAGACGTTGTGTGAAGGTGATGCTACAGCAGCATCCCTAATTAGAGACAGGATAGTGATAATTCCTCAGAGAACGAGACGCTGCTAAGAGCAGAGACGTCTCTCTTGACAACGCCGTCTTCGTCTGTCACCGCAGCACGACTGAAACAAATCAAGGATCAAGGAAAATGCAAACAGACACTCAAGAGCATGTGGCTGTAGGAAAACACAAAGCCCAAAGACAAACGTAACAGATAATAAGCAACAAAAACATTTAGTGAGGCCCTGTCTTACTCCCTGTCTTAAAGCAGCACCAAAATTTGCTAGTTTCACACTGATGGAATTTTCACCATGCTTTAAAATGGAATGGAAAATAGCACTGTCTTATCTTTTTGGCCAATTTACCGAAAAACACCCAAGATTAAATAAGAGACTATAAACACTTTACAGTGTTACAACAAACGGAGAGAAAATGTCAGAAGTCGGAAAAGAATTAACTTCAGATATGACACGTTTCCGTGGGTAAATGTCACATCATTTTGCCTGCTGAGTTTAAAAGTCACAGTGTTTCCACTTCTGCTCCTGACGAACAAGAATCATCAGGATGATTTTGGCCTCTAGTTTGTCCTCTCACTTGAATTTTCACATATAAAATGTTGTTATTGGGCATTTGCTGAAATAACTGTCTCAAGAAATATTTGATAAGCCTAAACTATATTTCACTTGGACTGTTAGCGTAGGTGTAAGTGGCAGTAGGCTTTAGCGTGTAACAGACATTTAACTCAATAGAAGACGACAAAGGACGGCAGAAGCAAAGTTTAAATCGATGAAGCCCACAGCAGAAAAATACAACGCTATTAAAGAGATGTTTGTCATTATTTAGAATGAGCACAAATAGCGAAACAGAATCCAGACGCACATATTCACACAACTGGAGGAACAACCTGTGTCCACCAACAGTTTAAGAATTCATTAAAACATGCCGGCACTGAGGAAACTTAAACAGGGGGAAGATGAGCCAGGCTCCTGTAGGAGTCTTCTGGACTCCTGGAGTTACGAAGCAGAGATAACAAGGTGTGATCCGTTTCTCTGCAAAGAGGACAGAGTCATTGTACCACAACAAATAAGACAGGAAGTGCCTGATGGTGCCTGGGCCGGAAAACTGTAGAAGAAAACTGTCGCTTTTGGTTAATGTTCCAAAGAAATAGGAGAAATAGCGAGCGGATCTTTTACAGAATGTCATAATTCTGGAGAAAAAAGCACTTAAGTGGACCAGCGAGGCCGTAGGAAATAATTGGAGTGGACATTTTAAAGCTGGGTGCAATGATCATAATATTGAAATATTAACACATTAATTCATTTTTTTATTGCACTTTCCAGTCCATGATGATACACTAGTGCCAAATGCAAGTGTTGCTCAGGAAAATGTTACCAGTCTTCATGTGTCACAAGCAACAGGCAGCACCTTATCCTTTCAAACACAGCTGAATAGTGCGTCAATGACTGTTTTTATTTTTTGCCTTCAATGTTTTGTTTTGTTTTAGTTTTTCGATAGCGTCCCTTTTTTCCGACGGAGGTGATCTTCCATAAAAAACTCGTGGATTCCTGACTGAATGAGTGAATGGTTTTAATTTTCTCTGGTTATTTCCCCCATCCCTTATGGGTTATTCAGAAACATTCATTAATGGCATAGCAAGCATTCCAATAAACTATATATACCAACCAAGCAGCTTTATCTCTAACTATACTCGTCCTTATCTTCCCCTTCCCTTCCCTCCTCTTCTCTCCTCTGGTGTTGGTGGTGCAGGTCGTGTCTGACACCCGGGCTGCCTGTCGCGGCGCACGATGGAGGCACACGTGCAGAGGCCTCACGTGCGGCGCCATGGCAGACAGGCGCTCATGCTCCCTGCAGGAGAGTCATGGTGGGCTAAAAATAGTGCACCGGCGGAGGAGGGAGAGGAGCCGGAGAGGTCTATAACGGAGAGGAATAGAAACATGGGGGTTATTTTTACCCGCATGAATTCCCTCTGCTGCATCCCAAGCAGGCAAGACGTCTTCCCCTTTTTTATTTATTATTCTATTTTGGTCTCGAAACGCGCCCTCCCCGCACTTCACAACTCTTTGTTCAGTTGTTCCAGCAAAGTTAGGACTCAGGGCTACAAAGTGCATCGGTGGCGTGCAGCGCTCCTCGCCAAGACGCCCACATATCACCGCTCCCCAGACGTGTTCTGGAGGAGTTCAACTCTCACGCACAAATCAATACACTTAACCTGGAAACATGCAGAGCTGGTGTGCCTGTGAATGACTGTTGGCAGGGAAGCAAAATATGTGGCTACTTCATGTACATCCCAGACACACGGCACTTGCTGTTACCATAGCAACTCACCCATCAGTCTATCGCAGGTGCAGAGAGTGGGGCATTCATTCTCACGCGTTCATTCATCTATTCATGAATCACTTCATTCATTCAGTTCCCCCACCGTATACTTTATTTTTCATTTGTCCGTCTCCCTCGCTCATCGATGTTGTGGTGCACTTGTGTTTTGCGAAGGCGTTGCATTCACTGACGCCACGCGAACAGAGAAAAGAAAACATCACCAGCAGTGTCATGAAAGTGTGAAAAGTAGTTCCTGTAGAATATCCCAGCTCTGTGACACAGTGTAAGAGAGGTGTCAATGAATCCAGAGCGTCCCCCAATGCAGCATTTATGAGTAGTATATTAAATATATGATATCCTATATTATAATTGGTTTATAACATGTTATACAGCAGTTGTAATGTAGTGGAGTTTAATTACTTATTTGATGTTATAGAAAATGGGGTGAAACACCGTGATTGACAGCTGAGATTTGACTTACAATTGGTGGACTGCGTGTATCGTAAGGACCCGATTGCTACTGCGCAGACTCTGACTACAAATGCGCAAGATTGCAGCATTTGTATCCAAGACATTTTAGCTTCATTTCTGGATCGTAAGAGGAAGTGAAGATGTGGTGTCCATTTTTAAATAAAATGTAAAACCATACATCTATGGTCGCGAGCTTGATACTGTGATTGTTGTGTGACAGGGATGATTGCACCAGCACCAAACATCCGGCACAGGCACTGTTTAGCGAGTCAACGCATACAAGTTACACGTCCACCTGAAACCTGCTCAGTGGGCCAATGCCTTCAAGCAACAACAAGTAACTTCCCTGCTCAAAAGTAAAGTTTAGCAGCAGTAGCATACTATTTTATGCAAGGTAGTGTTTATTGCAATAACAACACTTTGCAATCTTCTCTCTTTAGTGCACACAGATTGTGTGGAAGCTTAAGCTGCCTGCAGTTACTGGTCAAACCAGTGCATCTAATAGAGAGAGCAGTGTCTGCATGAATTGAAATGAGTGGAAAAGTATAATTGGATGTGTATTGTGATATGTACGAAGCTCCCATGATAAATCAGTTGATGAGATTCTGCCAAAATATCTCCCCGACACTGTTCTGCCAATCCCAGCGACGTAGTTAAACAAGCTTGTTGGCGCGGACGCACACGCTAGTCCATCAACCCGGCATAAAAGTCAAAACTCTTTCAGGGTTTTGATGACATTTTCCGCAGGAGTCCAACTGTGATTCCAGTTGTGTTTTTTTCCCCTTGTGAAATCCCTTCCTCAGCCTTGCTTGCTGACAGAGTTAGAGATTTAGGAGATTTAATGTGGGCTACACTTTTGGGTTGGGGGAATAATGGCCGGGAGATATGCAAATAAGCAGTAATCACTGCAATTATTATTATCAGAATCCCCGCTTTTGATTTCAGCCCTCGGCAGCACAGTTTCCTCTGTGTGTGTTTGTGTGTGTGTGTGTGTGTGTGTGTGTGTGTGTGTGTGTGTGTGTGTGTGTGTGTGTGTGTGTGTGTGTGTGTGTGTGTGTGTGTGTGTGTGTGTGAGGACCAGTACACCCCATAGGGACCAATTCAGTCTTGTGTGTTTATGTATCTGAGAACTTATTTTTTCAGTGCGATATTGTCACATTCGTGAGTTTTACAATGACCAACCCATGGCTAATGAATACCACTGTATAAGGTTGTAATGTTAATATGGGGGGGGCAGGTGGGAACATCAACATGATGCCAGGCGTTGTGACTGCTGTATTAAACCTGTTTAACTGTATTTTATTACACTGAGGAGGTTCTGTTTTCTGCTCATTACGTCCACTGATATAAATGAGGTGAACAATAATAAATTAAATACCACTCAGCTGCAGCACAAATTATAAAACTATCTTAAAGGTGACTCAAAAGCTCACTGAGTTAGTTTAATCAACAACTATAACCTTCACGAAGGATGGGTTTGATGCAGCACTGCTGTATTAGCCTGCATTAGTTTGACCTAGGTGTACCTAATAAACTGGCAACAACGTGTGTGCGCTGTGTATTTCAGAGCTGCAGCTCTCATCATATGAAGAGAGAAAAAGACTTGCTCAGCAGACCTCCCAGACTGACTGAAAATCTGTTTTATCAGACTCTTAGGAAAGGATGAATTTATCTGAAGCCTTATTGCATTAATGTAACAATGATTGTTAATAAAGATTAGAAAAAATTAATATATATATCAAATGAAAACATTAAAAACATAGAACGAAAAAAAAAAATGAATACATCAAATAATTAATGTCACTTCAAAAGTAATAATGTGACACATGAATGTTTGATGTAAAGGAGAGATCAAAGACATCATCTTAGGCATAAATAAACACACTTACACTTCATTACTTCAGTCGGTTTAGTTAACCTGTCCGGTGCCGCATCAAATTGACGAAACCTCGACTCTTTTCAGAGACAAACATTTATTTTATGCTTTGATCTTTTCAACCCTCAACTACCCTTCTGGTAAGTTGATTGTTTTATTTTCCATCTGACACTTTAAGTAGTTTTAATTTCATATATTTTTCACTTAGTATGTAGTGTCTGCTCATTCTTTAATACAAGTAATATTAGTGGTAATAGAAGAAAGCAGTATTTATAGGTCTGTCATTTCTCTTGGATTCAAGTCGTAGTTTTGGTATTTTTGGTGGATTTTAAGATTAAATTGACAGATGACTCAATGAGCTTGAAAATGTCAATAAACTGTTCTGCTCCGTGCATAGGAACTGGCTGTCAGGCTGTGCGAGACGTGGTTTTGTGTCTAAACGTTGTCCTTTCTACTCTCCTGTCAGGCTGGAGAAGAATGACACGTGAATTTGGCCTCGGACAATGCATCTCCTCCCCCACGACATCTTACAAGGTGCAGAAGTACCTGGGGAGGGGCACCTTTGGCACCGTTACTGAATGTAAGAAGGAGACCACCAACGAAACCATTGCTCTGAAAATCTCCAGAAGCAAGAAGCAAATTCGGGGAGCGAAGATCGAGGTACAGTACAACTTCTGTTCATCCATGTTTGACTTGTGTAACAACTCAACAGCCCATTTCAATCACATGAAACCTCCAACATCTACGATCTCATTCAGGAGGCCAACCTGCGAATACTTAAAGAGCTCAACGCAGACCAGTTCAACATCGTGAGGTGGAACGGGTCCTTCACCTATAAGGGACGTTACTGTCTCGAGTTTGAGAAGCTGGATGTTGAGCTTTTTGAATTCATCAAGATGAGCCCAACTCGATCTCTGAATTTGAAGCAGATCCGCCCAATTCTGCAGCAGGTTTGTGATCTTTTCTCTTTTTGTTTTTTTCGCTGCCATGACGACATGAACTTTGCAGTAGAGTTGAATTAACTTGTTTTTCATGCTTTCAGCTTGCCACAGCCTTGGACTTTCTCAAGAGCACAGGGATCACGCACGGAGATTTAAAGCCACAAAATATCATGATGGTGGAACATCTCATTGAGCCGCTGAGGGTGAAGGTCATCGACTTTGGCTTAGCCCTGAACAATCCAGCAGAATGTGTTGGTGCGACCATCCAGACCCTGTCGTACAGGTAAGCAACTGACAACACATCTGTATATCTCTGACAGCTGTTGTCTGCTGTATTAAATCAAGCAACCCCTGTACACTGGCAGGTCAGGTGTTTACCGGTTTCCGTCTCAGAAACTGGCAGTAAAATGTTGATAGCAATGAGGAGTTTAGTTCTTAGTTTGTATTTATAACCTCAGTAATATGTTTCTCGTCTTCTTCTAAGATCTCCCGAGGTCTTGCTGGGAGCTCCATTCAACGAGGCCATAGATGTGTGGTCTCTCGGCTGCATTGCTGCAGAAATGTTTCTGGGCACGCCACTGTTCTCCGCCTGGGACAAGTACGATATGGTCGGTACATGTTTTCTACTTAAAACACAATAAACATGTCAATATCTGTCATGATGTTTTTGTATTTTTCCATCCACATCTGGATAGAACAGTGACAGATAATTCCAGTACAAGGTCACAGATTTCTAGTATTTTATCAAGATCTTTCAATGTGACAAACAATGACTCTCTTTTTGAACTAGAGACAATTCATCCATATGTTTGGGTAACATATTTACCGATATTGCCTGATGACCAATGACCGCTTTGCCAACTTGGAGGTAACCGGTTCTTACCTTGTGTTCTGCTCAAAGATCGAAAGCATTTTGCACACGATCGGAGAGCCTAACCAAGAGCTACTGGCGGCTGGAAAGTTCACCATCAACTTTTTCTGGCCCTCATTCTGGATGGGATCCAAACATTGGACATTTATAGTAAGACATTATTTGGCCTTCACTCAGCTGTGTTATCATAGTATGTTAACTTGGGCGATATAGCGTCTATACCTCAAGTTTATAGCTGTCTAAATATTTGTGTCGTTACTTTAACCTGTCTTTCTTTCATTTCAGCCAATGGATGAGCAGCGGAATTCTCATCAACCCTCCAAAGGGATGAGCCGCCTGGAGGAGCTGATAACGGTACCACATATCCTTCGAGTCTTTCAACATTTGTTTTTAAAATTCTAACATGAGGACGAGTTCAGATTTTCTTACTGACCCTGTCCAAGATGTCTGATGGAACCTCAGGCAAAGGTGGCGATGCTGGTGAGTGTGACCTGGCCAACTTCATCAGCCTGTTGACACAGATGCTCAAGGTGGATCCCTCTGAGAGAATCACCCCCCGAGGAATCCTTGAGCATCCATTCATCACAATGAGCCACCTTCGGGGCGCATTCAAAAACAGATCCTAGTAAGTGTGTGCTTAGATGCTCTGTGTTCTTCTGTGCTCACAGGTAATGATACAAATATGAGATATTTGTAGATGAAATTGTTTGGCTGAGCAACTGGTTGGTCATCCAGTGTGAAGTCCTGCTTGGACCTGATGAGCGTCTGCCAGGATCAGAGCTCTCCCAGTGGAGAAGATGCAGCACAGACCACCCTCCAAACATCCCTCAATGAGGGGACCTCTACCAGCGCTGTCAGCCCAGCCAAGGAGGACCGCTCTGCTGGTGTGAGTGCTGAGGAGCCGTCTCCCTCACAGGCCTCCACCTCCAGTAAGGCAAAGAAAAGGAAAAGGAACGAGTGTGGCAACAGGTTGGTGTTTAAAAGATCAGATTATTTAATATTGTAGAAGAACAGTTCAACATTGTGTTTTGCCGAGAGTTGAATGAGAAGTTAGTAACGAGCTGGAGCCAAGTGCATTTTTCAAAATGTGAAATCACTGCTTTAAGATTCCATGAGATCACAGCCCAGATGAGTCGACACCAAAGAGAAGACTGAGGCAAGTGTCCCGGAGGAAGAGGATGACTCCTCAATACAGAAGAGGAAGAGACCATATTGACTTGTAAATAAAAAAAAAAATCATGTTTTATAAAATAACTTTTTTGTCAGACTTTTTTTAGGACCTGCTGTCATGACCCGGCTCAAGTGGCCACAACAAAAGGGAGACACACCAGCATAACAACTAAAGTATACTTTATTTGTTCAAATCAAATCAACATGTCAAATCAAGAGTTAACATATGAAATGTGGACGTCCGTAAAGTTAGTGCTCCGCAGCGCCGACCAATCAGGAGTCAGTCTCAACTATCAATCATGATGTTTTATTTTTGAGAACATTTTTATTTTGAGGTGTACCTTGAAGGTGTAAATTAACATCCTGGTGCCCAGGGTCAATATTTTAGCTCAATGCCACCTCTTCCTCCCCCTTCCTGATACTGGAGCAAATTGTAGTCAGCAGTGACAAAATTCTTATGGAGAGGCAAACACCCTCGTACCAAGTTCACCACAATGCAGCGAGAGAGGCAGGCCGGTGGTTTGTCCCAACCAAACTTCAAACTTTTATAACTGGGCCTTTACATTTCAACCTTTACTAACCTGGTTTCAATTTGATGCTCGGGTGTGGCCTGCTTTGGAGGAGAGGTTGGTGAGCCCCTTGCCCTTTTGGAGATTTTCTATATTCAAATAAGAAATCGTGTGGCTTTTGTTTTGCACTGGGACCTTTAGGACCTTTTCCAGCATAAACCCTGAGCTTGTCAGGACCAATTGACCTCATAGTGACTTGAGCCTGGTCCTCATGAGGCAACACATCATTTCTGAGGTCCTGGTTATGATGGTTGGGGTAAGATGTGAGTTATGGTTAGGTTAAGGTTAGGGATGAGTTGGTCATTGGTTATGCTGCACACAATAAATGGTAAGTCGTAATAAGGATTGCTGCGCAGACCTGTGTGTGTGTGTGTGTGTGTGTGTGTGTGTGTGTGTGTGTGTGTGTGTGTGTGTGTGTGTGTGTGTGTGTGTGTGTGTGTGTGTGTGCGTGATGGAAGAATCCCACTCTTCTATTAAGGGCTCCCAGTTGGACATTAACCCTTAATCCGTCACAGTAATGCTTGTTGCCAAGGTTGTTCACTCTCTACAACCATAATGGATCCCTTTTTTCGCCTATCTATGTATCTCCAACTTTTTTCTTCCACCTTATTTCCCACTCACCTTTCTTGTTCCATCCTGTCCAGCTCTCACATCGATATTAATTGAAAACACTGCGGGTCAGAGGTGACAGTAGTGATTGTGCGGCTATTAATCAATATTTCACCTTTGTGTGCTTTTTGCTTTATTCCAGGAATCCCTCTCCACATTTATTCCTCACTTGTTTGTGTGACACCCTTTGCCTCTTAAATCATTCTTTCTCTCATTCCCTCAGACTCTTCCTATTTGTCTCCATCTCTCTCTCCGTTCACGCTCCCTTACAATCATCCTCCCTGTCTCTTTCCTGCACCGTCTCATATCTCCCGGCTTCATCCCTCCAGACCTGGTGGCTTAACCGTTCCTTGTCACCCATGTCGCACAAGACTGACTTGCTAATCTGAAGTATGTATTCCTAGCTGTACAGTAAATGACAGCAGATGCAGTTTCTCTCGCTCGGCCCTCGTCAATCCTGTCGCCTCATACCCAGGGCACGCTATTGTCAAGGTTACAAGCCTTGAAGCCATTAACCCACTGTGTACATATTTTACATTTCACAAAAATCCATTCCATGTGTGAACAGTTACCACTCAACGTCTCCCCCCCCCCCCCCCCCCCCCTATTCAAGGCCACAGTTCATTTAGTTGAACTTTTGGCCTTCAGGCAGCCTGCTTCTCGGAGAAAATCTGAGGGGGACGTTTTTGCTTCTTAATGGATGTATTTTTACACTTGAAAGAAAGAAAAAACACTACTCACTACATTTACAATGAATGCTAATGGTGCTCGATGCAAATCGTGTCCAGCAGAGTCATCCAAAATGACGCTGCGTTCGGCTTAGTGCTCTTGAAAAACGCTGTCTCTATATTTAGAGACTGACACTCTTTCACACCTCATAACTTGGTTTGCATTTCCTATTCCTCAAGAGAGATTTATCTCTCCTCCTTAGTGCTGCCATCCATCACTGCTGACCAGCTGAACCGTCCTCATCCCTATCCCCTGTGGCACATAACGTGGATGAGCAGCAGAACGCCATCCAGATTGAGTGTGTTCGTGTGTGTTCGTGTGTGTGTGTGTGTGTGTGTGTTCGTGTGTGTGTGTGTGTGTGTGTGTCTGTGTGTGTTCGTGTGTGTGTGTGTGTGTGTGTGTGTGTGTGTGTGTTCGTGTGTGTGTGTGTGTGTGTCTGTGTGTGTTCGTGTGTGTGTGTGTGTGTGTGTCACATACTGGGCCAATTTTATGTGGATTTTTTTCTTAAAAGCTTAAAAGGCGTCTATTTACATTAGAAAATCAGTGCAGCATCCTGTGATCCACATTGTGAAGGAACAGCATAAAAACTAGGAGAGCTGGGAGTTTCATTTTATTCACACAAAGTATTTACAAACTTTAAGATAGGTAACAAAACCAAACAAATGTGATAGAAAAATTTATAAACAGAGCTTAACATACTTACTGCTCCTCTGACTGATATAGTCCATACTGGCCGGTCCATAGATTATTGCAGGGGAGAAAAGACAATCCTCTTCTTAACAACTGTGGCACAGGTGAAGGTGGCTCCTGAGGACGCCCCTCTGTCTCCAGCAGAATGGTGCAGTCCAATCATCCAGCCTCCTCTACTTAAGCAGTTGTGTTGCAGCAGTTCAGTCTTTGCCAGGTTGCTGGGAGGATGGTGGACCACAGGACACTGAGAGGAAAGTAGTAAGAGCCTCAATAAACTGACTGACCACGTGCACTCAACTTAGAACAATCAACTGGGCTAAAGCAAAGCAACTGTGTTTCATGTTTTAATGGTAAATCAAATAACTGAAAACATTTAATGTACAACAGCTGCCATACAAATGAAACGGGTGTTTACATGAATCCTCTGCCTGATACAGATGAACCACTCCACTATCTCACCAATTGTCTCCTCTCCCTTTTTCACCTGTTGCCTAAACCCAGTCTTATCTTTGGCATTTTGAACTGATGCCACAGTTCTACGCAGTAAAATCAGCCATCTGATTGGCTAACAGGGAGATCCTGGAGCAGCACAAAAGGGGATTTTCCAAGCAGAGCTGCAGCGATTACTTGATTAAAGAAATGATGCAACTTTGACACTTAGATGAGAACATCGATACCAGCCCATTTCAGGGAGCTTAGCACTCCCCAGTGCTAATAAAGATGCTGATAGGCAATTAATCAATTAAGCAAATGTGAGGATTTGCTTCTTTCATGTACATTTTAAATCAATTGAATTTCTTGGTGTTTTTGACTCTAGGTTCATCAATAACAGGTTCTGGGGACTTGTGATGGATTTTGTTTGTGTTTGCAACTATCTGACATCTTATGCTTAAAGGCAATTAATTGATTAATCAAGAAGATAATCCACAGATTAATCACAAGAGAGAATAATTGCAAGTGTCAATGCTATAGTTTGGGTTCATGGGGCAGTGCTTGTTGGGTGACAAGAGGATTTGGATGTATGCATTTTAATACTTTGCTGTGTGTATGTGTGGTCCAGGTATTACTCAAGTTGTGGGGACCTTGTCTTCCTTATGGGGACAAAAAGAAAGTCTCCATAATGCATTTCAATTTTGTGTGTGTGTGCGTGTGTGTGTGTGTGTGTGTGTGTGTGTACTCTGAGCACTTGGTGAAATCCTCATTAGATCTGGTTTACATCATTTGTCATGTTTTCAGATGTTTTAGTGAACATCACTTTTCTTTCTTGGCTGCATGTGCGGCCCCCCCCCCCCCCCCCCCCCCCCCCCCCCCCCCTTGTTCGATCATCATGCTTCCTACCCATAACGCCTTCCCTTTGTTCTCTACCTTAAAAGTCTTCACTTCAAGGGTCAGTCGGGAGCAGGAGGACTTATCTAGCATGGCCTCTTTTTGGAGAATCAATGTACCCTTTGACATGTTGTCATTTTATTCTGTAATTTTTATCTGTGCCGCTTTCATTCTTGTCTCAAATTAAAAATCTGCGTTCCTCCCTCCCACACAGCCTTTACCCCTTACCCTTTCCAAAACCTGATTAATTTCTGTTTCTCTCTCTCTCTCTCTCATTCAGACCGTCTCACCTAATCTCCTCTTTTTATAAGCGCACACATGCAGGGAAATCGTCCCAAATTGCAGTATGTCAGTTTTGACATGCCCTTGTTCATCTCAGCTGCAGAAAATCGCTCCCCCCGCTGTGCTGTTTTAATCTGCTGGATGCCATTTTAATCTAATCTGTTTGCCTTTTATGTGAAGAGGGCACAGGGCAGGCAGATGTTTTTTTAAATTTTTTTTTACAGTGACTGCATCAAATGAAGACACACCAGCCGTCATGTTGTGATTAAGTGGTGTCTGCCGTTTCATTCACTGCCGTCAGTACCTCGTACCACTTGCTTAGCGTCTCCACGAAAGACATGAGCATGAAGACGGCCGTGCAGTCTCTCCCCGCCTGTGTCGAAAATGACTTGACATTGCATCGGCATTGCAATCTTGCATTCTACAAAATCTTTCCTGCACGCTGCACCTTCTTTAAACATTAAACTTCCTACAGATATTCTGTGCTCTGCCCATTCTGACACGTTTAATCAGGTTTCCCCCTCCAGAGCTCAAATTCAAAGGGTTACATCTCTCCCCTTGCATGTGAATCCATGTTTCTAATGGAACAAATAAATAGTTTTTATGTTTTGCTGTGTAAGTATAGATTTGACAGCGGCAAAGCCTTGGTTCACACTTCATTCTTCACCTCTGCAGGGCTGCTGTTGGTGCCATCTTTCTACATCTACTATAGTATTATAGGTCTTTAATGTTCCCCCAGTACTCAAATAACCATGCAGGATTATGGTGTCGTTAAATAACATTTCAGTCAGACAGCTCGTGTTGGAAATGTTTATTGCAGCAGCAGAACATAGTTCATATTTTGTGAATCGACATTCAGGCAGCGATACTGACGCAGCGGGGTCAAGCAAAGGGTTTGATGGGAAATTTTGGCAGCTTAAATAGACGGCCAATTTGGGAGGGTGTGTATTATAGAGGGTTGTGGAGATTGATTGGAGCAGCGCAGCTCAAGTTGGCCGCCTGAACTAGCTCGCAAAGCATTGCTCCATTTATCAGCAAAGTTAGCAGCAGACATTTTCCACAACTTGCTGCTGTAATCTTTTTTTTCTTGCAGACGTTAGCGTTGTCCGTCTCAGTTTCAGGCTGCGACATATGGGGATGGAAATGAAAAGTTGCCATTTCCAATCGGTCACTTTACTAAGTTTTTCAGTTTTGTCTCCAGGATGAAGCGCTGATCAAATGTGCTGCCCCTCGGGAGACTTCCTGCTGTTTGGCCAATCAGGAGAAAGTAGGTTCAGGAAGTCTGACCTTATATTGCCTGTTTCGATCAGATGCTGACCTGAACAGCTGCGTAATGTTTTCCAACTGTCAATCATGCAAACCTACTCCAGTGGAGTCCCAGAGTAGAAACAAAAAGCTAAAATTAACATTATAGGTCCCCTTTAATTTGTGGTATTTGGGTTTAAATAATAAATCTGACTTGCCCTGACCTGTGGCTCACATGTTTTGGTTTACGACCTGGAGAATGAGATGGGCGGACTCACCACTGAGAGGAAATACTGTTATCTGACCTGTTGTCATCTGACTGAACCAAAAAAAGGAGGCCTTTCTTCTTTGTCTTTGCCTCCTTCCTGTATCGTATACAAACCTTCCAGCTCCGTCCTGCAGGGAACTGAAAACCTTAGATAAACGTTAGAGAGAGAAAATGTTGAAAAATCAGTTTGTGGGATGTTGCACCTGGGAATTCGGTTGATGTATTGATGGAAACAGGTTATACTGAAAAAACCTCAGGCAGTCTTTGTTGTGCCTTCATTGTTATATCAGTTAGTGAATGGGTGTTTGCTGTTTAAGCATATACTAATAATGAAAATCCTCTTTATATAGACGTCTCTTTCACAATAATCTATAACTGCCCGAAGCAAGTTGAGAATGAATAACCTTCTTTAAGGTTGTGTTTAGATACTCAAAGCACTTAAGGTCAGGAAAAGTTCATGGACTCGTTTAAACAGTCAGCAGTGACCTGAGGCATGGCCCAGAAGCCATCCATCCGTTGTCTATACTGTTATCCTTTTAAGGGTCACACAGGGGCTGGAGGCAAATTCTAGTCAGGTGCCAGCGTATTGCAGGGCCAACATAAGTCATTTTCAGAGATGAACTCCGGCAAATGTCTGGACAACTGGGTCAGGACTTTCCTGCCTTTTACATATGAGAAATGCAGCAGGAGATTCTTCCACATCTTGACATATTCTTGTATTTCTTGTATTCTTTTATTTATTTTTTTCTCCCCAGTTTTGCATCTGTAAGAAATGTCATCGACACTCACACAATCCTTTACTGCGAATTCTCTGGACGTTGTCCTGCTTTTCCCTCACATGGCCTCACTCGGACATTCAGAGTTCATTGAGTCTTTACTAGGGCGCCGGCAGGAAAAACTCTGGAGAGAGTCCGGAGCAATCGACTCGGACATTTGCCTTCTCAAATACGAGGCTGGAGTATCAGAGATTATCTGTGGTTCATTGCACGTCTGTGTGCATCGACACTCACTATGAATAATTTAGAGTCTCTGATTAACCTAACCCAATCTGCATGTGTTTGGACTGTAGGAGGAAGCGGGAGAAAACCCACACAGAACAGGGGACAACATGCAAACTCCAAACAGATAAATAACAGCAAAAGTGTGTTTTTCTTCAAAATGTAGGAGTTTGATTTGGCCTCAAAATTAAAAAGTCCTCTGCAATAATTTACTTTGAACTATTTTGCAGTGTAGACATTCCAGAGAAGACTTAGTGGCAATACTGCAAAACTCTTCTTTCTTCCTGTCTCTTTGAAAACACACCTGTTGTTTTTTTAAAGTGTGTAGGAGACAGATGTTTAAGGACACAATTGTACTGTATATACCAGTAAGGGTATAAACATAAACCATAGTAAGTGGTGTTAAACTGATGCCACTGTGCTATCTGACACTACATCACTACTTACGAGTGTGTGCGTATTCATGTCATTGTCCGTGTCTCTGTGAATACAAAGATGTGGAGGGTTTAGTTCAGGATTAACGTTCATTCTGATAAAACCGAGAGATCCTCTCGCCTCTCCGCTGGTAATCCACACTCCCCCCTAATCCCTTCTGCTGGGGCTGCCGATGCGTTCAGGGACCTCAGGAGGATTCAAGTACACATTTCCAGATCTTCATCACTCCACTTCTGATGCTCCTCTCTACATGTCTGACATCTGCTGTCGACTGGGACGTTTATAACCGTTCTGTGGTATTTTTATATTAATGGTTTTATTACACCAAACTTTGAGGTGGATAAAACATAATCCCCATCACGCAGAACAGTTCAGTTAGCAGTTTTAAGTAGTTAGGGATTGTATGGACATCTTTGTGGTGCTAACCTGAGGATATATTAATAATAGTATTTTCATTTCAGTTCAAATAAGTCATATAAAAGCTTGATTCATTAAAGACCTGTTAACTTTAATGTGAGTAGTTACACTAGTGCACACCCACCACAGTTTACTGGGCTGTGTGTGCCAGTATTGGTTGGGTGCAGGTCTTTTATTATTCATGCTCAACTGTCACATGGTTAGTCCTGGGTTTGTTTAAACCAAAGCAGTCAGATGTAGAATGTAGTTCTACCACACAGCTGAACTGTAGCTTCCAGTTTAAGTGAGAAAATGGGAAACACGGCACCAGAAAATTGGATCCAGCTTTATTCGTCTTATCACAGCATTTCCACATTGGACTTCAACAGCCGGATATACTGTTTGTGAGATAGGTTTAATAAGGATTGGAAAAAGTATCTTAATTTCAGTAAAGACAATAAAACAGTACACACACCGAGTACACTCAAGTTGCAGCAAATATGGTCACAATCTCCCTTCTGTTCCCAAGTTACTGTGCTGAATAAAGTCCAGAAAAATGTTTTTGCAGCACATCAAGATGTCACAGTGAAGTTGGCCTGTGACCTTTTGTATATAAAATGTCACCCTCATTAAATCTGACATTTGTCTGAAATTAATTAGCATATTAATTATTGCCTTACGATTAAATACACATGTTTAGGACAACAGAGTAACCTTGACCTTTGACCAAAGTATCTTGATCGCCCTCTGGCTGCAGCATAATAATAATAGTAAAATCTTTATTCACAATATCTTCACAAAACAATTAAAGTAAATTAAAAATATTCATATTAAAAATAACAAATGAAACCAGGAATATGATGATGTAAATATGTTTTAAGCTTTGATTTAAAAGAAGCTATAGGCCATAAACCTCACCCCCTCCATGTGAGCGAATATGCGACTTTGGACCAAACCAAAAAGATTACATTTTACGTGTATTTTTAAAATTTGATTTCCCCACAAGATGGTTTCATTTAATTTCAGGTAGTTCTGACTGGTGTGTGGGTTGTGGCTCCACTCTGGTGCCTAATGACATCACTTGTTCAAAATGGCAGCTCCTATATACAGGAACTCATCGTCCATGTAAATATAAAAATATAAAAATAAATATATTATAAATAACACAATCCCTCTTCTGTCACTAAATCATTCTGATACAAAGTAAATCTTGACACTTCCATTTGCGATGTAATATAAACCTTAGGTATATTATAACATTTAGGTATATTATAAAACATAATAAAAATATAGTTATATTATCTACTACATTGCAATACTATTGAAATACTTGCTGCAATCCTCAGGAGGCACATTTATAAATCAATATATTCTATGCTGTTCAGGTAACAACAATCTATCGCCACTTGTATTATCCAGTGGTGTGACCACAGTAACCTTGAGTGTGGGGTGATATCATTTAATTCCATTAGTACTTTTTAGATGATTTCCTCTTCCTTGTTACCATCCCTCCAGTTAGTTTCTTAGGCTGAAGAACAGACTTCTTTTTCCCACCTTTATTCTCTTTCTCTGCCTTACACCCTGATGTTGTATGGTGGATTTTCAGCCATGCCAGCACTTTATCTCTGGATTTCTGCAGCTGATCAGTATCCGGTTCATCGTCTCCCTTGTCTACAGCAGGAAATAAAATGTTAATGTCGTACAAAATAGAACAAAACGGAAGATATATGTGCCTTGGGTAGGTTTTTTATTCATTCACCTGCACAGAGCTCATGGTGAAACTCCATCGAAGCCTCCTTTCTGCTCCACTCTCTCTCCAGCAATTCCTTCATGTTCTTCAGAGAGCCAGAACATGTATCATCTTCACTTTCAACTTCTAGACCAGCGCCGGATTTTACTGACGGCTGGTCATCTTCATGTCGGTGCCCTGTCGCTCCTTTGTCTCTCGCTGGATCCTCAGACATCTCCGTGTCTTTTTTAACTGGTGAGAAAAATGCAACAGTCTGGTTAAGGGATAGAAATCATTTAAGGTTCTGTCGGAATATGCTGAATACCGTTATTGTTTGATGCAGTTACTCCCGGATAAAGGGCTGCATAGGAAAGTTTACATTTCAAAGTTGAATTGAAAAAGTTAACATCCATTTTGGTACCCTATGCGAGGAGAATTTATAATACTAAATTCTGCCATTATGTCTAATTTAATTTGGATAGCAAATAATGTTCTGTTAATGCTTACAGGTTAGTGGTATCTCCATACTTTTGTTTCCTTTCATGATGCGGTACTTTTCCCAGTTCTTGCGATTCCACTCGATGTTGAGATGCTCTCTGATCTCTTTGGCTGTGTTCTCATCATTTTTCTCCCTAAATCTGTCGCCTCCGTCTCTCTCAGCTTGTGGATCATCATGTGTCTCACTCAGGTAGAAACTGCTGTTTCCCGCAACCATCTCCTCCATCCTCTTCAGCAGCTCTGTAACCTGATCATCAGCTCTGCTCCTGTTGTCCAGCACGTGATACCTGTGTCCACATTTCTCAATGAGCCAGCGGAGCGGCATTCCTTCACTTTCAATGTGCTGCTCGATTGTTTTCTTCCCCTGAACGTCCCCGGAAGTAAACAGCACGATTACGTGTCTCCACACTCTGTGTCCGAGCAGCCTCATGTTCTCCTCGGTGACTCGCCTTTGTTCCTCGGTGAACGACGTGTCGAGTGGCACCGCCAGCAAAATGACATTCGGTGCAGGCGAGCACAGCGACACGCCGCTTAAGATCTCAGACTTCATGGCAGTGGGGTTGAATATAGCTGCGAAGAATTTCCACCATCCAGGAGTGTCCACGATGAGGACCTCTCTTCCAGCCACCTCGCCAATTTGCTTTAAGACTTTCATGGTCCGGTCACCAGACTGAAACACTTGAGCTCCCAGAATCCTGTTCCCAGTGGCACTCTTCCCGGAAAACACCCAGCCGACCATCAATATCCTCAGGTTGGGCTTTGGGTCTGTGTGAGAAGACAACTATTAGAAATCTAATGAAATGAAAGTACAATCTTTACCTCTGCCAAGGAGGCCATTGGACTGTTGGATCTTGGTGGAGGAATGCGCTCTACTGAGTGCCAATCTTGTTTTTTTCAATTTTTTTAAATAGAAAAGCTCGAAATATTTTCTTTATAGTTGTGAATAGACTGACATGTGTTTGAAAGACTTGGTTTATCTGTAAAGCTTGGTGCATATTTACAATAAACAGTTTGTGTAATCATTCATACATTTTTCAAACATGTTTGCTGACCTGATGGTTTGTTAACGTGTAAGGTCATCTGCTTGTAAAGGTTGGTTGCCATTACAAAGCTGCTACAATGTTATTAACAATAGAGATTGTGGCCAAAACTAGTAAAACAAGAAGCATACATTTTATCTTACGACCTTTATGAAAACAAATCAAACTGACCTAACAGGAGACTTCTGAGTGTTTGCCTGCGTTGTTGTGACTGCTGACACAACTTCTCTGCTTTTTCGTCCACTTCCTTCCTGCGCTCCTTCACACTTTGCACCAGTGCGCTTTCAACTTCATAATGGTTGTCTGCCACCATGGCGTCAATCTTCTCAAACAGCTCTTTGACCTTTGCGCTGTTGTTTGCGCCTTCTTCGACAAGAACATGGTATCTGTTACCACAGGTCTCCAGGAGCGACTTCAGCGGCGCCCCTTCCTCTCTGATGTAATCCTCAATGTTCTTGTGGCCTAGTTCGCCTCTGTGGGTGAACACCACGAAAGTGTGATCCCACACCTTCTCACCGAAAAAATGCTCCAAGTGCTCCTTGGTTGCCTTCTTGTGTACCCTTCTGAATGGCTGCTCGACATTAATCACCAGGATAAATCCATGCAATTCAGGTGGACAGAGCGTGACGCTGAGAATCGCCTCCGTCCGGACAAGTTCTGGCGTATCACAGAGTGTATATCCTCGCAGCCACCCGGGGACACTTACCAGTGTCACGCTTTTCCCGCATACCTCTCCCGCTCGCCTCTCAGCATCAAATGTCGCATCCGTTGCGTCAAACGCACTTGTTCCCAGGATGATGTTCCCAACGAGATATTTGTGGGAGCTTTTTGATCCCAAAATAACAGCGTTCAGCTCTGACACAAAAAGAGGGAGACAGGAATGGTGTCAAAGATGGAAGTGTGATCAATTATCTCTCATTCATTGACTTTTTTTCTTTGACTCACCTTTGGCTGGTGTAATTTTCTCCATGTTTTCTGAAGAAGGTAATTACTATGCCTACGGAGGGGTTCGATTTCCTTTGTGCGAGCCGAGCAGTGACTGCACCTCACACTGTCTGCCTTCAGCGGTTAAAAGCATTTCCATGTATAAGAGATCAGATAACACTGTAAACCGCGCCCTGTTTATTTTCACCTGTGAGCTCCTTCCTTCCTCCTTCTTGTGGTTAGAATTAGTATCAGCAGTTTGTGGCATGTAGTAGTTTCAGATTAAATAAATCATATTTATACATAATTATATAATTGTTTGCATATAATCTACTGCTGGTATCAATTCTTTGTCATGATTTGATTGTGTTAGGTTTTCATTGTCACACTGCTGCATATTGTGTTAAAACGACGGCCATGAATAACACATATTTCCATGTGAGGTTGAAATCGAGAGGTCCTGTGCATGTGTGTAGGAGATGAGATAATCATTTGAATGTCAGCTGCTGTTTTCCAGAAAATCCGACATTAGCGCATGTAGGTTGTTTAACTGGTTTGTTCTGGTGCCATTCCAGGTTCCAAAGCAGCTTTTGAGTCTCACGCTCTATCTGCTCCCCCTGCCAAGTCGCTTGCATAATCAAATTAATAGCAACACACACACACACACATACACACACACACACACACACACCACCAACAACAACAACAACAACTGCAGTTTAAATTCACTATTAATACTCTGCTGTTTTGCCTTGATCAACAGTGTGTGAGCAGAAGGAGATCTGCATTCAATAGCCGTTACATCTAATACCAGTGTGCCAGAGAAAAAGGGGGCACGTACAGTAGATCCTTCCAACATGACCAGGAGGCCTTCTTAGTCCATTCCATCTGTCCTAAGAATTATTCACGTTAATCCAGCACCGTCAAACAATGCCTTGTGGTATTAGAAATCTAATCCTCCTCAATGATGGTTGGAATCGAGCCGTCACAAATGGGCATACAGCACTTTACGTGTAATCAGAGGGCTGTTGTCATCACTTAACCTCTCAGAAGGAAAGGTGATACTTAAAAAGGTAACACTCTCATTTAACTCAGGGCCTCCATGATGTATATTTATTACACACACACACAAACAAGTGTACATGTGGGATGACTTTGCAAATTGGGACCTGCTGGACTGGTTTCTGCGTCAAAACATTCTTGGTTCTATCTTGCAGCCTGTTGCTGCTGCTCATAAACTTTAAATGTAAAATATATATATAGATAGATAGATAGATAGATAGATAGATAGATGCACGACGCATCTCCACTTCCCCCCACTATCAGAAATGAGTAAGTCTGCGCAGTAGTGGTTGAGGGATGGAGCTGTGGGTGCAAGGTCCAATCAATACATGTGCTCAACAACTCACGAGTCAGTCTGGAGATTTACAATTCATAGTAAAGTTTCTATTACTTTAGTATAAACTTGTTTACTTTAGTGCATCAAATGAGTAATCAAAGATAAGAAAAATATTTTAAATATGCTTTTACTCTATTTGGATATTTATTATTGAATCAACCTGAGGGGCAAAAATCACATCTGTATTCAACCACTCGGTGTTCATCCTGGTGGGACTCGATTTAATTTGAATTAACTTTTGTCTATTTGCTCCAAGTTAATAAATGTGGAAATTTCAGTTCTTTATGTCGTCTTTTGTCTTTGTCTGACAGCTGTGTGTCACTCTTGAGATATGCAAATGAGGGTGTATTGGGTTTTTTTTGCCTTAATTTTCAGGAAAGACTATCTCACCATCAGAAAAGGTTAATGGACAAGAGGAGAGTTCAGTGCCGAATATATACAACAAAGTGTATAGGTCACCCGAGGGTATTATAAGACGCCTAATGAGTCCCTGACATCTTGATAGGTGTTTTGTTGACTTGTATGGAAGAGACTAAATGTCCACAGCTGAGAACAAATTGCGTTTGGCTGCACAAAACTAACAAGAAAACCCCCTATGGGAATTGCCTTTGTACTTCCTGAAGCCTTACAGGGGAAGTTCCTATTGTTTTCACTTTGTTCGACTATTGGGACCATCTGCACGCTGATGTTTGTGTGCCTCCGCATTTACATCATCTCTCATCTTGAAGTTGTTTTTCCAGGACTACAGGTAGAGCAGAGACGCTGGGAAGTGTCTCCACCTGCATGACTGTAGCTGCACATGTAATTATCTGCAGACGCCTTTCTGGATTTACCATATATTTTTGCCATGATATGTACAGTCAGTATTTGTCAATCACAGCTTGACTCAGCCCATTTTAATAGCATCCAATAACTAAATAAAACCTAACTTATCAGAAACATAGACACTTGAACATAGATCAGTGTGGCTGTCTCAAATTACAGGAACCATCTTTTGCACTTTTGATGTAGTCCATGTTCTCTCTAACATGGAGGAGGCATCTTTATATACTATGTCTAGTCTAGTCTGTTAGTAACACATGTACACAAATATAAGCATAAATTCACATGCTGACTAAGATGGTTAAAATGGTAAACCTTATACCTTCTAAACATGAGCATTCCAGTATAATCATTGTAACATTATATTAGCATGCTAATATGTCTATACATCTTTGTTTCTTGGTAAAGAAAAACATCTGAAACAAATTGAGTTACATTTTCTTTCACTTGTTTCAGCCTTTCTGCCTGGTTGCCGTGTCTTAATCCATTATTTGCGGTGACTTGTGACCTAATTGACCCCACATGTGGTTTCTGGGAAGTCTGTGACACTATCATAGTCCGGCCTGACCCCATGTCCCGAAACCCAGACAGATTTTCAAAATGTCAGTTACGTCTCCTGTCTGAAATGACACTAACCTCAGCCGTTACGTGAAATAAAATACAGACTCAGTCCACTTGTGTTGGCGTATGTCTTTTTCTTAATAAAAAAGATTAAGTCGTCTCAAAACTGTCCCCAAGCAGTTGTCCTATCCACAAAAAAAGAGCATTCTGTCCTCTTCATCGGAAAACGTTGCTCAAGGGATCCTTTCAAGGAGAAAGGGTTGTTCTTGTTATTTCTTGGAAAATGAACAAATAAATATATATTGCTCATGAATGAATTGCCTGTATGTCCCATTGGATGCACACACTGAGAGAGCTACCATTACAGCAAGGCAGCTGGTTTACCATAAGAGAATTAAACGATACCTACTTTGGCCTCTTCAGTTTGCTGTTAGTATTTTTAGTTCAAATATTTATACTGCCTGTTTATGTACAATTCACTGTGTTACAAGAGTCCTTCCCTGAATGTTGCTTAATAGACGGATTTGGCTGTGTAGGTAGGCACATTGTTTATTGACGTATACAACAAACAAACATGTCTGCACCTGACCTGAAATTGGGTCATTTGAGGCTGATGATCTCAACTCTGAGCTGCAGCGCAGACGCCGTCGGACCCCGGGATGAAGAATAACCTTGTTTAATCTGAACAGGAATCAGTAAGATGGAGGGAGGAAGTTTGAACGGGATCATTCAACACAGAGTCGTATTGTCTTGGCTTTTCTATTAGTTATGCTGTTTTGTATAATGCTGCTGTTGTGTAAGTCCAGACCCAGATTCTGATCCTCTTAATATCACCCAGAATTCCCCATCATGGGACTAGGTATTTGGTGGGTCTTGCAGCTGCCAAACGGCCGTGTTGCCTTGCAAGTGCACACACACACACACACACACACACACACTGTAAACCTAAAATCTAAATACACAACATCCATGCAGGAAGGATGTGTTTGTTTGTTGGAGAGTTCAATGAAAAGGGAAGAGGATGGGAAGAGGATGGAAGTTAAACGTTAAAACATGTTGCAACCCTAAACTCAGAAAGGTCTGTGTGTGTGTGTGCGTGCATGCATGCATGCGTTTGTGTGTGTGTGTGTGTGTGTGTGTGTGTGTGCATGCTCATTTTCGTTAACTCTTTAGGACGTTTTCCAGCATAAACATTGACGTTGTCAGGACCAAAGAATTCTCCAAATGGGGCAACATTTCTGGTTGGGGTTAAAGATAACATATGATTTGTGACTAAGGTCAGGTTAGTGTTAGGCAGGAATTGGTCGTGGTTAGGGTTAGGTAATGATTTAGTACGGTGCTGACATGCAGGACGCATTGGTAATCTGCAAACAGCCTGGATACCTCTGGCACACAAGATTCTGTGACTCACCTTTCCCATAACCAATCACATCCTTTCTCCAGGACAAAAACACCAAATTCCCACCAGGCATTTCCTCATATCATGACTTGGAATTCCACAAGTGGTTAAACCTGTTTGGGTTTAAGGTGCTGAGGAGGCGCTTCTGCTGCAGTGTGTAGCATTAAAGAGCATTAGGACCATATTATTGTTGAAAACTGAGGACTATAGAATAGGGAGTTATATAAACAGTAGAATGGGGCCATGAGTTGGTTTGCATGGGTGTGAAAAAATAAAGGAGAGAAGTCTCGAGTAAAGAGAAAGATAGAAGATGTTATTAATAAGAGAGGCATCATAAGACCTCGCACCAAACATAACGGAAGAAGGTCACGCTTAAATTCTTCAGCATCCCTCTTCTTCTTCTGTTGACAGTCGGCCATTATTCCTGATCCATCAGCCTTTCATGTCGTTCTGTCTGTCCTTGGAGACGAGCGCTCTTGGGTAAATGCCATCTTGGATCAGTGGAGATTAAAAAAGGCCTGTTTTATTGTTCACCAAGGAGCAGTTAGCATCACACATACACATGTTCCTGGGATGGCTCCTGGTACTCTCCCTCTTCCTCTGTATAACTCAGCTATCTCATTGTACCCTCTCTAGAAATGATGAGATGGAGAAAGAAGTTATGCACAAATGAGATCACCTCTGATCGGTGCTGTCTGCGACTCTGTCCTGTGACGCCACTGTAATAAATTAAACATTATTTTGACTGTAGGAAGTGAAACATATTTATTTTTTATATAAGCAATAAAACATCTTAAAATTCAACCTGTTTCTGTTTTAATCCATCTATCCTTCAGGAAGATTACTCAAAACCTACCGAATTGATTTCCATGAAATTTTGTGGAGGGGTGGGGCCCGACTCAATGAAGAAACCATTACATTTTGGAGTGGATCCAGATAACCAGGCTGCTCCAGGATTTTCTTTTTTCACTTTCTTTAAACTGGCGAGAAAGGACATTAGTCTTGGCAGAGGTATGAACTCTCTGAGCATCCTTCTATCTGCAGCAGGCAGCTGTTTTCAGTGAAAAATCTCTACCTGCCCACAAGCAAGATACTTTACTCAAGAGAGAGTTAGACACCAAACAAAGAGGTGAAAGGAGTGGGTGTAAGCTGCACTTACTTTAATCTGGTGCACACAAACTAGTAGAGTACAAGTGGGGCACATACCTCTGCCAAGGCCGAACAGTCCCCTGATGAAACAATTCAAAATCACTAGATCCATATTTTGATTTGGATCTGCACCAAATTTCACACACTCATAAATATCAGTCCCCTAAACCTAGTTTATGTTTTCATAAATGGAAAAGAATACAGAAAGCAATGATGCTTGCTCCAAAGTCTGACACAGAATTCTGTTAAAGATGCACAATGTGTCTCCATCTCCTCCAATTATCCTGAAATGAAGCCAAAATATCCAGTATATGAAAGCGGCCATCTTGCACAAGTGTGATAAGAGCTAAAATGACAGGAACCTTCTTTTAGAAGCCCACTTCCCATCTGCTAACTTGGACAATAACAAAGTTACCATCACCCACAGATATCATGGACATGACTACGAGAAGACGACTGGTTGAAGAACGCCAGAACTTCCCTTCAAGTCTTCCTGTTTCTATTAATACCTCCCTCCATTCTTTCGTCTATATTCTTACCTTCTCACTGACCTTTTGTCCCCCCCCCTGTAGGATTCAAAAACTGCATACACACACACTCACACTGCACAATCCGTTGACCAAATCAACCCCCACAAATAAAAAAACCTTTAATTCTTCCATTATCTATTCATTCCTCCCATCTTTCTTCAGTCATTGCAGAGCAGAATATTCTCCTGGGATCTTGACCCTTCCCTGCAGATGCACTGATCCGAAGCTTCTCTATGCACTGATAAAGCACTGCAGTTGTCCGAGTCAGCTCTGTGCAACACAATAGATATCGATGTTGTGTTTCATTGTGTAAATACAGAGGAAGCGAGAACTGAAAATGGGGGTTTCCGCTAATTCCAAGAAGACAAAAAAAAAGAGAGAATGGATAATACTTTGTTGTGTAGGTTCATGGATAATAGAGGCAACCTTACCCATGGGTGAACCCTTCTTATGAGGACCCTTCTTTGCTATGCAGTCTTATTAATGTTTGACTGTCTGCAGAGGAGACAACTTTAGGAAGGGAACCCAGAAGAAGTCATGCACACTTGGCACTGATATGGGCACAAGCACTGCTCCATTGGTTTTCTAAAAGAAAAATTGGTCTTTTTTATCAATGCATTTCAGAAAGAGAGACCTACTGACACTCAGAGGCATCCCCAGAGCAGGGATTGGACGAGACAGGAGAGAGAGAGAAAGCGAGAAAGCCCTCCCTTCCCTCCCATCCATAGCTGCTATTCAACCAGTTGTCCCTTACAGAGTGGGGTGTGAGTGCAGGGAGGCGGTAGCAACTGGCCACTTGGACTCCTCCACCACCTCACACAGACTCAACACCTCTCACGTTCACCTCTCGCGCACCGGACCCCCTTTTTTCCAGCAACCACCGTGGACTGGTGATGGATTCTAGGCTGCTGATTGGACCGGGGATCCCCACATCGGACCCGACCACCCGGGCACCCTGGAACATCAGCTCCATCAGTCCGCAGCGGCTCGTGGAGCTGTCCCCAGTCGCCACAACTGTGAGTATATTGCCCTCGTTCTTCCTCCTCTTCTTTTGCATTGTTGTTGTTGTTTGGTTTATTGTGGAGGCTGGGAGAAATGCCCCTCACCGGAGCGTGTCTGTGCGCCGCAGCGATGCGTAAACGCGGGAGGATCCGGGTCCAGAGGTGCCAACTCGCCACATCTGGCAAAAAAAGGAGAATGAACTACGGCTCTTTGCTTTTGTTTTTCGTACCCTCGCCACATCATTTAATAAAACCTGAACAGTACAGTACGAGGGAGGTGTGGAGGAGATCTTAACTCCATGAATGAATGAGTCACAGCAGCATCCCCTGCGCTCCGTTCATTCAGCACCGAATCGATCCTCTGGTGTTTCCCTCAGAGCGTGTTCATTTATAAAATGCTCCTAAAACACACATGTTTTGGGTGATGATGCGCAACTGTGTCAGTCATGTATTTTCTTCTCATTTTTGCTCCTAATTATCGTTTTTAATGACTCCACGTAATTCATCCCCTGTTAGTCTTCCTGCAACATTTCAGAGGACTTTCGAGTGTTGCACCAAACGGCGTTGATTCCAATGTTATCCCACTTTCTGGCTCCTGGGAAGTCTAAGATGTGTGTTCACCTGCAAAATGTTTTCATGACCAAGTGTCATGGATGAATCAGACTTCATCTCTCTCCCTCTTTGTCTGAGAGTGGGATTCGTTTACGCACAGCCTCCAGGGGAAATTCTTTTGTACAGATGTGTGGCGATAAATCCACCTCTGCACTGCCAGTAAAGGAAAAAGTGAAAAATATAAACAGGCTGCTTTAAATTCGCCCCCAGGAGTCCAGGGAGACACAGTGTGCATGCTATGAGAGAGTAACAGCTGTTTTAAAGGCACACTGAGAAACACATGGGTTAACCGCTAAATGGCAAATGTAGTTCAACAAGTGTGAATGGTTGAGTTTGGATGCTGACTTTGAAGTGCAGACCTCCAGGCTTCAGTCTCTCAAGCTTTTGTGGTCTGGACTCTATGGTGGGAGTGCAGGGAAAGCTGATACTGAAGCGGTTTCCCTGAGGGCAGCTTCTGCTGAGACAGATGGGATCTTCTACTGCAGAACGAGCATGGTTTTCATTTACAAACTTTCCAGGTTTTCTGTATTTCACTCCCGAGCACTTGTTTCCCTCCACTGTCTCACTTAATCCTCGATCTCATCTACAATCCTTCGTAAATTATAAAAAATGTGGGTCCAATTTGTGAATACATTAGTGTAGGTGTGTACGTGTGAACACACATTTGTGCAGGGGAGCATCTGTGGAATACAAATCATGTTTCTGTGATTGCTTGTGTAATTTTGTGTGTATTTAAGGACATATCAATAAGTAATACAATGCAAGACAGAGACTGTGTGTGTGTGTGTGTGTGTGTGTGTGTGTGTGTGTGTGTGTGTGTGTGTGTGTGTGTGTGTGTGTGTCCTGTTCTCTGACTGATTAGAGTGTGTTAGCGGATAAAGAAATGAGTTGGCCTCTGAAATTGCAGATAGTCTTTTGCTTGCCGGCTCAGACTGTTAACTACTTGCTAGTGTGGCAGATTCAGCGGGCGGATGTTCAGTTCAGTGCCTGATGGTGTCTGTCTACTGAAGCAGCAACTTACCACAGAGGCGGTTTTGAGTAACTCCTGTGGCAGGTGTTTAACTCTCTGTTTGGGACACATTTTGTCACCACAGGATAGTGTCAAAATAGACTTTAGAATATAGAGGTGGACGATGTGTCTCCTCTTCCACTTGTCCTTCCCACCATTATCTATACCATTTATCCTTTGTGGGTTGCGGGGGAGCTTGAGCTGATCCCCGCTGACTTTGGGGCGACAGGCCCACGATCCACAAATGAAGACAAAATTTCCTTCGTACGAACTCTGCCATCTTGCACATTTAGATAAAAAAATGAGCTATGAATCATGATATTTCACCCTGTTTTTATAGCATCAAATAACTATTCAAAAACCAAACTTATTGGAAAATTTACATTTGAAGTAACATCAGTGTGCTAAAACAACCCATCTTTGAGGAAAAACATGTATTTGGCGTAAACTAACATTTTATTTTGGTCCATGATGCATCTGCTAGCATGGAGGAGACAGGGTTTATGACCTATATTGCTGCCAGCCACCAGGTGGCAATCGAGATGCTTTGGGGAGCAGGCATGTCGTCCATCTTTATGGTGGTGACTCCTGAGTGAAAACCACATGAGTACTCATCGGTCTGAAGGTGGCTGCTTGTGTGATCACATCCCAGGATGCTCCACTTGACATTGGCATTCTGTGACAGAACATGATCAAAGTTAAGTCAATTAAGTCCTAAAACAGTACAACAGTACGTTTTAAGGACACAAGGTCTTAATTGTGCAAGCCATAAAAAAAAAAGTATTATTGGAATGTACCCCGTTATGTTATTTGGGTTTTGAAATTATGAATTATAACTGTCATTGACCAACTGTATTTGACATCATAATTTAAATAAACAATAAGTCATTATCACTTTATCATTAAGAGACGGTTCAACTGAGACACAATATATTTTAAGTCAGGGATCATACATAATAGAATTTATATTTCATGACTGTATTAAAGGGCAACGAGCCATGAAATGAGACATAGAACAGAAATATCTTTGTCAGAGGTGTCTGGTCAAACTGCCTGTGTGGTTGCTAGACATTCGTGGACACCTGCGAACCTGCCAACTAGAATAGATCTGGTACTGAAATATCATCTACAGCCCTTTACTGCAACTGCTCAGTCACTGAGTCACAGTGAGTCTCATGAAGCAACTCGATATTTCAGTGGCTACTGATTCAGATAAAAGACCTGTTTATAATGAAAATACACTTCTCTACTGTAAATAAACCATTGCACTGATATTTAATGATGGTGTCACCACATGTACTTTTCAAGGATGTTGCAGACTCGTTTAATATGTTGCCTATAAACAAAGGCTCTTACACCTAGAATGGCACTCAGTGGAGCACGTACCTCGGCCAAGGCCCAACCCTGTCCCCGTCCCCTTAAATTCAATCAAGCTGCACATTTATATCAATTCTTTAATTTTGTCAGATTTTTTTCATCGAGATCCAGAATTACTCACACGAAAATTGGTGAAAATGTCTAAAATGCATTACGTTCCACTGCACTACACATTGAGGAGAGTTCCACGCTGCTCACAGTATCTCTCCTTCCACCTTGCCGTGGGATCGCCAGTAATCTGGCACAGGGCTGCTCAAGCCGGGAGACAGACGAGATGAGAGGAAGCAGGAGGAGGGAAAGGAGTCATCGAGAGATTTAAGGAACAGACGTGAAGGAGGGAATAAACAGGGATCAGGGTTGAGTTATTGTAAGACAGAGATCCAGCAGGGAGAGAAAAGAGAAACACGACTGGAGGAGAAATGAATCAAAGGAGGGAGGAAGACCCTGAGTTTGATCCACCACCATCACCGATGACAGCGTCCGACTGGACCTACGTGCGTTTACATTCCACACACATTCCCCTCTTTTAGCAAAACATCCCCACGACCTTTTCACTCATTTGCTTACATAACCACTCCATCACTTCTCACTGTACTATTGAAATAACCTCCTCTCACTGACGGGAGCTTGTGACTCCGCAGGAATCAAGTAGGACTGCTGAGACAGATGTCAGACATGTATGCAGGGAAAAGCAGACACAGAGAGAGACGCATGCACACTTTGGATGTGAACGCCAAGATTAATGAAAGTATATGTGTGTCATCTAGTTGTGCACTGGGACGGCGGCCAAGGAAGATTGAGCATGTGAGCATTGAGCTTGTTTGGTGGACATTGTGAGGACCAGGTTGAGTTTTAAATCTTTGGAGGACGTTGTGGGAGAGTGAGGATTTGTTTGTTGGTCCTTTCTGACACATATTTAAAGGGCTGAGTGAGGATTAAGGCTTAGTTATAAGGTTATGGGTTAGGGTAAGGTTTGGCATTGAGTTATGCGTTAGGGTAAGAGGCTGGGGATTGCATTCTGTCAACGAGTGTCCTCTCAAAGGCTGAAGTATAAGAGATGTGTGTGGGTGTCTTATTAAGCACTGATGTTTGAAAGAAACACAGTAAGAGACAAAAGGAAAGATTGAATGCAGAGGAGTGTGTCAGGATTTCTGACACGAATCCTCCAGAGTCGTTCTGAGGTGCAGCAGCTTCTTAGACACACAATGATGTTGTTAAGTGAACGTGTTTCCTTGACACAAAAAATCTTTTCCTATCGATTCAGAAGGAATAACCTTGTCTTATTTTGGATGTATGACTCTTTAATGGTTTTTAAGGAACGTGTCCTTAAAGCCTCACCAGTACATTTTGCGGTCACAAGGGGGAAATGCACACTCATATCAACACACTGTGTATCCTCAATGGATTTAAAAACATTTGCAAAGACCATTCCCATTTAAAACCTGCATTGTTGATATCCATACGAGGTTACCTCCTCTTAAGTCTTTTCTCCACCTCCTTTGTCAGCCCACTGCTCAATATGAGTAGTGACACCTGGATGCTCACACTGGAGCTTACGACAAACACAATGAGTCCCTTATTTATATAAACATTGCTTTATAGCACAACTTGTGGCCAAAAACTCCACAACGTGCCTTAGAGTACTTGGGACATAGCAACTTTGGGGTGCTGCAAAGTATTTTATTTTGTGCTACTTTATACCTCTATTCCACATACATATATATTTTCATTGCAATGTTTTTGCAAAATAGTTTACAGTATATCAGTTGGCAGCTATGATGAGTCATGAATCTCCACAGATGTTTATGCCTTCACGTTTGACTTCAGCAACACTGGACAAGCTGCAGTATTAAAACACTGCAATTAATTATTAGTTCAGTTCAGTTCAATTTTATTTATATAGCTCCAATTCTCAACATATATTCTCTTGATGCACTTTATATTGCAAGGTCGAGACCTTACAATATAATAGAGAGACCGGGAGCATAACTGATATATTTAAAACACTGTCAGACTGGTTGTTATAATGGAAATATTAAAAGTGATACTTATATACGCAATAATATTATTAATAATAACAGCAGCACCAATAATAATAGTCGTAGAGATAATAATACTGATGATTAATCACAGAGTAATAATAACAGTTGACAAGTAGTGTCAGATCTGGATCCTGCAGCTCTGCATTCAGAGGAGAGAGAAAACACAAAGTTAGTCTCATGTAGTGATATGATATAAATACATGGAAGGGAGGGAGGGGGGGGGGGGCAGAGACATAGAAAGAAGTGCTCAGTGCATGATGGGAGTTCCCCCAGCCATCTTGGCCTATACCTCCTGAACCCAAACTGGGAGCTGGTTCCATTGGAGAGGACCCTGATAGCTCAATGCTCTATTTTTTATTCTACTCTGAGGCGGTTCTCAGACATGCACAGAACTCTGCATAATACAAATATCACAGGATGAAAATGAGGTGTCAAATACGTAGAAGACGCCGACAAAGACGTCAACAAAGACAACGAGATTCGAGAGCTTTTGGTGATATGGGCTGACGAGATGTGATTCCTGCAGCAGAATTTACATGTCATGTCCAGGCTCCTGCATGCTAGACCCAGACGCCACCAATTGCTTGAATGTGCCGGAAATGTACCTGTTGTGAAAGACAAAGTCCAGAGAAAGTCTGAACCAATTTGTCCTGACATTTTCTGATGTTCCTGTCTGAAAACAGCAAGAAACCATAAGTGATCCTCCACTTTGGGGGCAAATTGATCTATTAGGATAATTAAGAAAAATACTCTGAGCTCTTTAGGATGTACTTGCACAAGGGAAAGGATGTAGCCTATTCATAACTTAGCAATTTTCCACCATGACATTTTGTCAACTCTCTGTGAGTGAAGAATATAAATCAATCTTCAACCTCTGCTTTATGGTGTAACTCTCATTTTACTGTTCTATTAAGTAAGACTTTTCAAGACCTTGTCAGTGACAGATACTGTGAGGCAGTGAAAGCTGTATCAGGGACTTTGTAGACGTTCTTTGTTGCTGACAGAGGTCGATAGATGTTGATCTCTTGATGACCTTCAAAAAAAGAAAGGGAAGGGAGCATAAAGAATGAATAGAGTGTTTATCTTCTCTCAGCTCTTTAAATAGGATGAGCTGTGCAGAGTGAGTACTGAACACCGGAAGTCACCTATAATCTTCAAATTCAACTTCAAATCAAATATTGTCTTCCTGATTGTTCAACTGAAAATCAGTAGATCATCAGATTATTAGTTATACATTGTGTATTTATGGTGTGAAAAGAAATATTCAGGGTGGCCTCCAGAAGAAGTGGATTTTCTCTCATTCCAAGGCTTTAATCTAATACTTGCGGACAGTACTTGTACTTACTTACAGTAAGTACAACCTTCAGATGTTCTGAAATGGGAGAATAGAAAAGTTTAAATATAAATACTTGAACGCAAAAGCTTAAACTACAGATGTGTAATTAAAAAGGAAAATTAAATAATAGCCTGTATGATGGAAAAGTATTATTAAGATATAAATTATACTCATTATCCTTTGGCCTTTTACATTTGGTATTCATCATTTTAATTTAGACATTTGATATGTAAATGAGGTGTTGTGGCTTTGTTCATTATTTCAATATCCAGTTCCTTTTCTCCCTTTATGGTTTAAATAGAATTTAACTGTCTGTTGATTATCATGAATACTGAAAGAGTAATCATTTATTTGCCACTTTCTTTTTCAATTTTCCATTTGTCCATTTAATTTTCATCCCAACCATAACCAATGACTTTTCCAATATCATTCAGGGTCCAAGTGATCAAATGACTATGGGATCTGTAGTATTTTTCTTTTGGATTAAACTGTTATCAATTCCTGACTTTCCTTGCTTTATGATTAATTGATCTTTGTTTTACTTTTGCTAGGGCTCCATAGTTCCAAGCCACGTGTTTCCGACGGTCGACGTCCCAAACCATGCTCACTACACCATTGGTGTTGTCATCATGGCTGTGGGCATCACAGGCATGCTGGGAAACTTCCTGGTCATATATGCTTTCTGCAGGTACTGTGGTTTTTAGGCTTTAGTATCCTTCAGGAGACTTTTTCTAAAGGTAACAATAGTTCATGAACAATAATGACACTATTTCAACAGCTGTGTGTGTGTGTGTGTGTGTGTGTTTGCGTGTGTGCGCGCATGTGCAGGAGCCGGAGCTTGCGGACACCGTCCAACATCTTTATCATTAACCTGGCAGTCACAGACTTCCTCATGTGTTTCACCCAGACGCCCATCTTCTTCCTCACCAGCATGCACAAGCGATGGATCTTTGGGAAGAAAGGTAACACGTCCACGTCCCCACTGTGACATTTAAGCTTCATTACATACAATTTTACACTTGTGTTTTAGGAGCACATGCTGCACATCTAATCTAATGCACCATCCTAAAGAGAGAGTCATGATAGTTCATACACTCACATGTGCCTGCACACACAGATGTGATTAACATTTATGCACGCACACTTTGAATTCTACTGGCACCTGAATAGCTGCCCTTCCCTTTTGAGTGTGACCTGCAGTTCAATTAAGATTCTGCACACACACACACACACACGTTTGCACTTCTGTCTTAGTGAGGACACTCATCGGCATAATGTATTCCTTAGGCCCTTACCCTAACCATCCAAACTTAATTTCTAACCCTAACCCGTATCCTAACCCCAACCTAAACCTAATTCTAACCCTAACCCTAAAACCAAGTCTTGTCCCTCAAACAGCCCTTTGAAGAAGTGAGGACCGGCCAAAATGTTCTCACTTTCAAAAAATGTCCTTTTTGGATTTCTTTCTTTTCTTTTAAAAAAGAGAGAGAGAGAGATGTACATTATAAAAGAGGTCAAAGATACATGAGATAAATGGAAATCACGAAGCAAAAGCCAACTCAGACTTTCCTTTTATTTGTGTGTATACATCATAATTTTCAGAATTCATAAAAGTCGTAACTCCCCTGCACTCTTTAATGACGGGTTTTATTTTAGCAGCGGGGATGTCAATAGTAAGCTGGAGAGAACTTCCTGTGAAATGTTTGGAAAGAAATTCGGTGCCGAAAAAAAACAAACAAACAGAGCATTCTGAAATTTGATGTGTTATTCCACAGCACAAATACAACCTGTAGTAGTTCAGGAGGTGGAGGCCATGGAAAACATTAAATAGCTCTTTTGGTAATGCCCAATGATATCGAAGCACACAACTGTAATGAAGAATGTTTTTTTTTTCAAGAGCGTGGTCTTTCAGTTTGAGAGCAGGATTTAATGCTAATGCTTTCACTCAAAACCATGTGCTCACACTCAAAAAGCCCCTGCTTGTGCTTAGATTTACTCTCCTTGTGCTAACCTGAGCAGGATAACTTAAGTTTTACTCACTAAAATGCACAATAAAATGCATAACTACATCAACTGTACCAAAACTGTGCCGCATGTACGTCATGATTTATTCCCTAAGTTGATTCTGTTTTTATTGATTCCACCTCGGCCAAACGTAAAAGTAATATCTTTAGTGTCTTTTTTTCCAACTTTTTGCACTTACGCTCAGGTTTTTAATGCACAGATAGAAAACTTGAATTAAACCAGGTGAACAGAAACACAATTCATCCCAGGACTTCATGAAGCAACCTTTCCATGTCTGATATGGTTCACATGTACTCACGATCTCGACCTGACCACGATGCATTGAACTTGCCTGTCACTAAAAAAAAAATGCCCCAGGGCTTCACATTATTGTTCTTCATCTCCAGAGAACATCTGCTGTTCCTTGGGAGCCAATCTGGACTTGATTAGTTTTGGTAACTTTTAAAAGAGGCTGCCAAACACACACACACACACACGCACTCAGGACGACACACACACACAAAGTCATTGTGATGAATATTTAATTGCCTGAGTGGTGTTTGTTTGAGTTTCTTCACACAGGCGACACACTTAAAATTTTGTCTTGTGCTTGGATGTGATGACTTACCACTGTTGCTCGATGATGTGTGACAGGTCGATGGTAATCATACACTCAGGGGCCCGAGGCACAACGGCACATGAAGTGAAGATTGAATGTTTGCATTTAGACAGTGTGTCTGTGTCAGATTTTTCATACATTATGGATACATTTACCATAATAATAGACTCTATCGAGAACAGCACCGAAAAGAGCCATGTTAGAAGTCACTCTGAATCAAAACCTTGCCCAGCACGTAATTGCGTCATTACTATATGTTCAATATGCATTCAATATTTAATAGACATGAATACTGCATGCTGTTTGTGGATTCCACACTTTTCCCATCCTACCTCCTGTTAACACACATATTTTTTTGCGATCTATCATCCATCAATCTATTACTTTTTTTATATATATTTCATTTGAAGCCGCAACTCATACTTCCCCTTGGTCTCCTTTCCCTCATTAATTACTTCATTTCCATTCCATTCCCTCCTATTAATTATTCCACCTTTTCCGTTTCCTCTGTCTTTCTCCCTTTTGGCTACTCTCTCCTATTTATTACCTTCCCACCCTCCCAACATGTTTAAGATCCCATTTTTTCTTATTCTTTTTCCTCACCTACTCCCTTTTTCTTTTTCAATTCAAATGGTCTTTGCTAGTAAGTCACTGTGTGCCAAAGCCAAGAATACAAAAAAAGCCTGATTTTGTTTTCAATCATAGAAATTCAACTCTGAGATGACAATAATTCTAGATATCTTGACATCTACCATGTCAACATGCCAATCTAATGCTAGCGGGTTAGCCTCCAAATACAGGTGATGGCAACAGGAAGCCACAAGTGCAAAAAACGACATTAGATGAAAACTCTGAGGCATCATTAAGTGTCAACAGGATTCTTCTCATGGGAACTAAAATAGAGCAGGTGTAAATTATAATCCGATAATCGGTGTTGCATTGGCTTCAATTTCACACCACACTGCTTCTTCCTTCCTCCTTCTACAGGTTGTGAGTTGTATGCCTTCTGCGGAGCGCTGTTTGGTATCTGCAGTATGATGACTCTGATGGTGATTGCGCTGGACCGGTATGTGGTGATCACCAGGCCTCTGGCCTCTCTGGGGGTGATGTCTCGCAGGAAAGCCCTTAGCATCTTGGCTGTTGCCTGGGTCTACTCCATGGGCTGGAGCCTCCCCCCCTTCTTTGGCTGGAGTGAGTACAATTACACTCAGACACCTGGAAACCAAGTCTTTATTGATTAGTGTGAAGCCTCTGAGAGATTTCATTTGTTCAGCTCTGTCATACTTCTCTCACTGTTTTTATTTGTGTCACCCTCTCAAATTCCTGCTGAAAGGTGTACTACTATCGATGTCACTTTGCCCTTTCTCAACATGCCAAATACATTTAATATAAAATCAGCTAACATAACTCAGATCACCTCATGCTTACATGTAGCTGACATTATAGCAGCCTTGCAGCCTTTGAAGAGGTTATTGAGTCTAACTCCCATACAAGCTTTTCAGGTTTCCCGTGTAGTGTGTACTCCCAAAAGGGAATTACCTGATTGGTTGAAACTCAGTAACAGGAACTCCTCATTGTCAAAGACTCAGACTCTTGTTTGGACAGGATTTAAATTATGGAGGGACCAATGAGTGCAGCAAAACACTGTCAGTATTTGAAACTGGGGAGAAAATTCCCATGCACATGAAAGTGTCAACTGCATAAAAGTTCATCACTGAATGGCAGCTTGTAGAAAGAGAATAGTAAATGAGCCAAGTACAGAGCCCTGGGGCACTCCAAAGGCAATTCGGAATCAAATCAATTTAAATCTGACCCCAAGAGGCCAAACTCACTGTACAAAAATAGGCACAATTACAAATAAATATAAATGTATACATTTATGAGTGTATTCCTTGCATGTGTTTTGTACGTTATTTTCAAAATGTGTGGATTACTATGATTTCCTTGTGAACATTGTTCAGCCATTGGGAAGGCCATGTCTCTGTATTTTATTAAAATAATATAATAACTGTATGCTAATATATTATATAAATATAGTCATATCCTTGTGCATAGTCAAGTTAATCTTAGGTTTTCAGTTTGTCCATATTCACAAGTTTAGAAGGTTGAACATATTGAATAGTGTATTCAATCACAAAGTACATATACCTGCAGGGTTAGGGTTAGTGTTATACCAGCAGCCCTTGTCGAAATTCATCCACCCTGCATCTGCTCTGCTTGAGTGGCTGTTTTCCACTAGCAATTCCCGCGGGGTTCAGGGCTGCTACCTCCACAACAACTTAACACAACATGCAATAAAAGTGACATATGGCTTCCTTCCGTGTCTGGAAAAGGGAGAAATAACACTGTTTTTGTTTTTTTCAAACCCTGCTGCTATATGATATTTCAAAAATCATTACGTTTGTATATGTATGGCTTGTTGTCTTCTATAATGTTAAAGTGAAGACAGTGTATTGTTTTGTGTTTTCATATGTGTGAGATGTGGTGTGCATACCAAACACTATGAGTGATGATTTCCAAAGCAGAAACAACCAGAGAGAGCGCCAGCCACTTCCTCAGATGGATTTTGCACTTTGCCACTTAGGTCCCATTTATTAAAGCCCAAGCTTGACTGGTGGTATTACGTATTCTAGAATACTGCATGAATTTGAATAACATCCTTTTTTGTCAAACAAGTATCTGTAGGTACTTTAGGGACCTCAGAATAGCTTTACCAAGACTATAAACTTCAAAATGCGTCATCCAAGTTATTTACAGGGGATTATGTCTGGGACTACTTTCTTCAAGCTTAACCTTTGTACTGTCGATGAAGTACTATGTGCAGTTCAGCTCTGTCAGGTCATTCTAAGGAGACTCTACTATTGGAGGACAGCTGTTAAGACAGATGGGTCCATATTAAAAATGAAAACATTTCAATGTCTTTCAGATGGTGATAAACAGGACATAGTAAAATGAAGAAACAGACATAAAAAATAAGAATTCACAAACTTCACAGCGTACTTAAGTACATTTGTTCTTTCACAGGTGCCTATGTCCCGGAGGGTCTGATGACGTCCTGCTCCTGGGACTACATGACGTTCACCCCTTCTGTCCGCTCCTACACGATGCTGCTCTTCACCTTCGTCTTCTTCATCCCTCTCTCCATCATCATCTTCTGCTACTGCTGCATCTTCAGGGCCATCCGACACACAACACGGTCAGTACCAGAACGCACACCCGCTGCTTATGTAAGGTCATGCTCCTATACGACTTATGTGTTGAGCCTTGAAATGCTCTCCCACATGGCGTGATGAAGACATAGGTGAGTGAGACATTGGTTTGTGTGAGTCGATACTGATGTCTTGTTGATTAACGATGTGTCTGGCCTTTTTTATTGATTTCAACGGATGTGTCTTTCCACCTGAACACAAATACTGCCTTGTGAGGTGATGCTGGCAATGTGCACTAGGGGATGATAAAAATTGTATGTAATACTAAATCAAAGAACTCAATTTTAAAAATGAATAGTAAACAGTAATTAATAATAAACTACTTTTTAGGGAAAATATATCAATGGCAAAATTAATTTAAAAGTACAATTCATATTGTCATGTCTGTGTTTGATAGAGCGATAGAAAAGATCAACTGTGTGGGAAACAGAGACTCAGTGAAGAGGTTCAACAAGATGAAGACTGAATGGAAGATGGCGAAGATTGCGCTCATCGTCATCCTGCTGTTTGTCATCTCCTGGGCCCCTTACTCCTGTGTGGCCCTCACTGCATTCGCTGGGTAGGTGTGTATGTGTGTGTGTGGTCTTAATTTTATTATAAAGTAGTGCTGATACTCAAGGGTTATAAGCTGCAGGAAGGAACGACCTGCGATTCCTCTCCTCCGGACACGGATCAGCTCCCAGTGATAGACTGATCCACCCTAAGTCTCTGAAGGAGAGGTGTCACAGGTCGTTCCTTCCTGCACCAGAAAGACAATCAACCATGCAATGTTCAATTCTGTCTGTTCAAGCCAGTGGCTTATGTGCAATCCATTTCACTGTATGTATTCTCACACCGTATATAGTAGTTTTGATTCCATTTGTGTTTTTTATGTTTTTACATTTCCTTACATTTGTCTGTATTGCATGTTTACTTTATTTATTCACCAATGTCTATTTTGACTTAGTAATGACTGTCTTTTGGAAGCAGAGTTTTGGAGTCAGGACATAATTTGTAAACCAGTGAAAAGTCATTTTTAATTGATAGGATCGTTGGTACATTTTTAACAATTTTATCGACTGTCTTCACACCCACACATCTTATTGAGCGTCTGACATTTTACACATTTTACAAGTCTTAATTTGACTGTGTTCCTGTATGTGCACATGTTATGGGATCTTTAGAGAAAAACACAAACCCAATGTTGAATGTGTGCATGACTGTGCATTCCACTCCTTCTCTGGTAATCTCGCACAAGGCAACACACCCACCGCTGCCCTCGTCACATGAATATGTTTCATTTCCTCCTCTCATTTTTCTTCCTCTCATCAACCTCCGTCCCTGCTCCGCTCTCCCTTCTCTCTCTCAGGTACGCTGACATGTTGACTCCCTACATGAACTCTGTTCCTGCTGTGATCGCCAAAGCATCTGCCATCCACAACCCCATTATATACGCTATTACACATCCAAAATACAGGTAGGACGCTCCCACGCACACACGTGTTGAGTTTCATTTCACAGGCTGTTACTGGAGATTCAAACATGCTCACTGTAATTTAAATCCAAGTTCCCTTTATTTTCCATAACCATAATAAAGTAGGGTATTGCCAATGCCATAAACACCAATCAATTACTTTACTATACTACACAGTACTTTTGAGTGTGAAGATGACATAAAGAAAATAAACGAGATGTATGAACAAGAAACAATGAGACATTAACATTGACATGGGATAAAATGTTGATTGTGGAAAAAAAGAAAAAAGCTTTTATATAAATCAAAAACAGGAGGCGGATATTGAAGAAGCTCAGTAAAGTTTTATTTGTTGATCCTCTGTTTTCCCACAGGGTTGATACATGCTCTGACATTTTATTTTTTTGTGTGAGTTTGTGTTGAATTCTTGGTGTTGCTGTTCCCATATAAGTTGCTGGCAGAGCTGATGGTTTTCTCTGGGTTCATCACAAGGTCAGAGTGTGGTGCTCAGTTTCCACGCTTTCTGATGAGCAGTCACGCTTATTGTGGTTCTTGTGGACAGTTTGCATCTGTGCTTACAGAATTGAATTACTCTTTTTTGGATTCTACTTAAAAGTCGAAATTTGGCTTATTTAGCTCCACTATCGTCTAATTGATGTGATCATCGGTGTGAATTCTTCCCCCACTCTCGGCCTCTCCCTCTGCCAGGTCAGCTCTCAGCAGGTACATCCCCTACCTGGGGGCGTTGCTTTGCCTTCCTGGCAGGGACCGTCTAAGCAGCAGCTTCCAGTCCACCCGCCGCTCAACCCTGACCAGCCAATCAGAGGGCAAAGCTCCCAGCAAGGCCCGCCACTCCTCCCAGTCCGAGAGCGAATCAGTGAGTGTCCCTCATATCTAATATGGTATGTGTCTGTCTTACACTTCCCATGACAAATGATTTGAAATCCGAGTTGCTGATTGCAGTGTGTGTGTGTGTGTGTGTGTGTGTGTGTGTGTGTGTGTGTGTGTGTGTGTGTGTGTGTGTGTGTGTGTGTGTGTGTGTGTGTGTGTGATTTCTTTTCTGTGTGTGTGTTGTCTCAGGCCCATTTCTCAGACACAGAGGAAGACTGCTCCTCTCGGACGACGGTCACTCGTCAGTTGTCCGCTGATGTCAAACAGGTGCGCCATGCGAGCCAGAGGTTGAAGGTGAGAGGTCACAGCGCAGGAGAGTTTGAGAGAACGGCCGCCCACAACCCCACCGACCCAGCCATATGTCACCTCTCACAGATCACTGTGAGTATAGATTCCTGGCTTATGCAAACATTCACATATAAATCTTTGAGATAGACTTGTATTAAACTGAAGCTTTGTCAGAAAGTCATACATTTGTAACCTAAATGCTCTTTGTGTCGTCAGACTGAGAATTAAGGCTCAGAGTAAATTTTCTCACCATAGTTTTCTTATGTTTTTGATGGTGGTGGGGGGGGGTGTTCTGCTTCTGTTTTGTCATTACGTCAAGGCCAATCTAAATTAAGTCAGTCATCGGGTCAGGTTCTGACACTAAGACACAATTCCTGTCGGGTTTGGGTTGGGCCTGTTTAGTTTGTCTTCGGGCTTGACCATGTTCGGACAGAGAAATGTATCCCGAGCTGCACTCAAGACACCACCTATAATTCCATCTTCCTATTCATTTACACCTTGACCTGAGGAGCTGGTCCTCCTGAGGAGCTGGTCCTCCAGCCATTCATTACTCAAAGTCTTAGTCATGCTCCCTCCCTCATAGCAACTTCGAGTGGCTGCTTTTTCTGCAGTTTAGGCAGCTTTTTAGCTTTATTGCCGGTATGCAATAAACTCTAGGATTGGTTGGTCTTAGCCGAGTCTTAAATGCAGCCTCTAAAGGATGCAGGCCCAGAGTGTTTTCCTTGTTGCGTTCCAGGCAAATCAAATGACCCAAAATGTTTGACTTGAATGATCACCTTTGTCTTCACTGGATATAATAAATTATAGTCTTGTTAAAACAGTGACTGATAAACAGGGAAAGTGCTGCAGGCTACACCATGTGAGGATTCTTGAAACCTCAACTGCAATTTTCAACATGGTTTGTGTGGACGGCGATTCCTATAAAAAGCATCAAGATGTTAAGCCAAGGAAAAGTCAGAGGTCACCTTATTTGGAGCATCCAATACAGTATATGGAGCATTTCCGTCTCTCTGTAATCATCTTATTTCACATTCCACATGTACGCACATATGCAGACACACACATACAAGCGCATTGCCACGCAGGCCAGGTTCATTGAGGACTCCATTACAGAGGGTCCAAAAACTAATCCAGTAATCTGGGAGTTTCGGACTTAATCCACAGATTGCATGGAATGAACCAACGTTCAATGTGCTGCACTTGTTGGCAGACAAAGACGGCAGATTCTCTAGAAGTCTCTGACCTCCATCTGCTTCCATCTCTTTACAGAGCAGAGGATATATTTATAATACACTTTTATCTGTAATCACAGTTTACCTCCTTGTATTCATGCAAACAATATCACTTTGATCCAGAAATTACACAAAATGTACTTTTACTTATGTATTTTCCACTGTGATTAGTTTACCTTTTACTTCACTATAAAGTTTCAATCCATTTGGTATTGATTTCGACAGATTTTCTGTGTTTTTAAGACAAAAAATATATTTTACTTTTCAGCTGAAGCTCATTTTTGAACCTCTATGTTATGTCTGAGGAACTTATAATTTATTGTACATTTAGATTTAAAGAAACTGTTTGACATTTTGGAAAACACTCATCTTCATCTGCGGAGAGTTAGATGAGAGGATCGATACCAGACTCAGATATGCTAAACATGAAGCTACAGCCAGCAGCTTTAGGTAGCGCTTATCATAAAGACCCGGAACAAGGGGAAAAAGTTAAATCGGTGGATTGTTTTACTTTTTGAACAAAGTGTAGATGTACCCACAGTGGCAGATCTAGAATTTTTGTAATCAGGGGCCATAAAGGGCCCCCCCCCCCCCCCCGTGCCCTGCCTCTGGATCCGCCTCTGGATCCGCCCCTGTCATCCACTATTTCCACTGTTTTTGCTAAGTCAAGCTATTAGTGTCTTGGCTCCTTCTTAATGTTTACCAGATAGATCTAAGAGCAATATTGATCTTCTCATGTGACTCTCAACGAACCAACTGACACTGAAACTGTCTTCCGAAACGATGGGAAAACAACATGAAATGCTTTTCAAGAGAGGTATTCCTTTGTCCATGATCACATCCCAATTTGAATCACTCTTTATTTAGTAAGCGTGTGACCTAAAGGCCCGAATACAACAAAACCTCTTTTGAGAACGGCCAACACTAAATGACTGTGTTTATGTGCGTACTGTTCAGACAGAGCCTGAGGACATCTCCATGTCGGACATCAGTCTGCAGCCAACCAGTCATCTGCCTGCTACTGTAAGAGTCCACCAATGTCTGCCTCCTGCTCTGTGCAGTAGATGTAGAATTTTATACATCAAGGAAATTGACAAATCCCATGAAAAAATTAAAGCAACAGCAAATATTCACTACTCACAAAAGTATTACCCTTAAAAAAATCTGATTTATTTTATACATCTATGCTGTGACAAAAATAATTGTATATAATATAATGTAATTGTATATAATATAATGTAATAGAATATAATAGAATGTGTGTATTTAAATAGGATAATTTGATATGTGACTAATAAAATATATAATTATAACATACAAAGGATCTCATTAAAACCAGATTGTCTCTGGTTAGCAAATTGCGTTGTCATATGTGGCAATAGTACTCTTATGTATTAACTTTAAATTAAGTCTTTGTGTTTTAGAAAATTAAGAAATGTAATTATCCTGACAGATTAATGAGGTGGCTTCTTTTTTTCACTCAGTCAGAGTCAATCTGAACCGTACAGTCGTCTTATATGTTTCATTGGTATAAATTATTTTAGTTTTTTGTCATTTCAAGGGATTTGTCAGCAATAAGGAAGAGGAATTACTGCTGCAGCTTTATTCTTTGTCTTATTATTTTCCACCTTTCTTGCTCAGATGTTGTATTCACAAAGAGGCATGTCACCCATTCACCTTGCTGATTCTACTACAAATAAACATGGGGCGGGATAGTACAGCTGATAAATCAGTTTTTAAAGTACGTGTGAAGTACTTTGAAATGGTTGGCATGTCTCTTCAGTACTTCCATTTTTCCCGTGTTCATTCAGGTTGATCCAATCAGCAGTGTTTTTCATCCTGACCTGTTTCATTATTGTGCTGCTGCTCTGACATCAATATTAATCAAACCAGGAAATCAAAAGCTTAGCAGCTTCGACCTGACATCCTCCGCTCTTACTTTCACATCCAATCCTGCTTCTGCGACCATGTGATTGTGATAGCTCCTCTGGAATAATCCAACATCAATACACTAGTGTGGAGGGATCGACGCGACAACTTCCTCATGACAAAAGCCCCACGTACTGACAGTTTTAGAGAAAAGGAAATTGTTCTAATTATCAAGTTCATATAAGCCTCCATTAAAAGAAAGTCTTACTTTCTCAACAAATTTGTCAATTCGATGTTGCTTCTGAAAATTGCCAAAATCCAGATTTTCTTTATTTAACATTTCTCTACATGGTCCGTTTTGATGTGTGTGCATTAAACTAAGACATCAAGGATATCAGGTTTTATAACTTGAGGCTTTTTATATAGTTCTTTATGTCATTATTCTTTCTTTTTTATTCATTTCTGTGATTACTGAGTGTGGCAGGCTGACTGTTTCCACCTCTGCACAGTCATTATGCTAAGATGAGGTAATCAGCAGCTAACTGTGCCTTCATGGACAGATATGAGGGCGGTATTGATTCTCTCATGAGGCTCTCGGCAAGAATACACAATATAATCCTTTAACATAAAGAAAGGCCCCAAACTAAAAAATAAGAGGATGAATAAGAAAAAATACCCCTGCCAAGGCCTAACAGTCCCCTTAAATGATATCATGCTGCACCAAATTGCACACACAAGTATTATTAAGTAATATTCTCTGGAAAATCAATAATGTAAAAAAATATGCGCAAACTTGCAGTGTTAAAGAAAGTGATTCCTGAATCCAAACCCTGATCCAAATCCATTGAAATTTAATGGGTTCTTCCCTGACCCACAAAGTTTAATGGTTAGCCGTTTTTGCGTAATTTCGCTTTTCAAAAAAAATGGACAAGGATTAAAATAACCTTCTTGTTAAGATTAAATATAAAAGAATTATCCTATAAAAAAACCATATATACGCTATAAACTATAATATTTTGCTCCTCTAGTGCGGAGCTTATCCTCCTGAGGGTGGAGGTGGATGAGCGGTTGAGCTGAGTAATAGAGTCTCACTCCATCAAGAGAACTGTGGAAAGGTTATTCATCAATCCAACCAGTCAATGCCTTTGATCGGCTGCATCTATTTCATGTCCTGCGCTGCACTGAGCCGACTCACTGCTAAACTTGATAAAACTTCATTCTCTCCCTCAGCCTCCTCACGTCAAACCTCCAACCATCCACTCATGTGTCGAGTCTCAGTAACAGTACCTGAACACCTCTCTCTCTCTCCCTCTGCCTGCACAGCTGGATAACGTGATGGCGGCGTCGGGGCCAAGGAATCCCTGTAAAACAACATCATCGGTCATCGTCACCTCTATATCCAGCCCGTCTATACTGCACAGTCCCCCAGGTTTTCATGGCAACCACAAACTGAACAAAACGTACAGCCCGGCCGTCAATGAGACCCTTGACGTAGCCCGACTGGAGACGACAGTATTGCAATGAACAGTTGGACAAAAGTGCAATGGGAGTGTGTAATTGAGTGTGTGCGAGTGTTTGTGAAACAGTATTTCCCCATCATGGGACTTTTTCTGCTGTTTTTGCTAGTTATGGCATAAAACCAGAGCATGTTCTCTTAAATTTTTTTTGCAATGTGAGCGTGAACGCCCTGTTAATGTAAATATGTGGGTTCGTATTTGCATAGATTTATGTGTTTTGTTTTTTTCCGACATATCATGATGGTTGAAGATGGTTTATTTCTGAGCTGGAGGCAACAAGTTAGCCTTAATGAACACTATGGGAAAGTTTCATCTCTAGGGATGGGTTTTATTTAGATTTTTCTTTTTATGGATGAGTTGAAGAAACAAAATTATACAAGACACTGTCCAACATTTTCTCTTGAAAGTAAAATATAAGTCTTCGTTATCTTCCCATAGATTAACAGAATGTTTTTTGAGGACAACTGGACACATCAGAAATTCTGAAATCCTTTTACCCAGCGCTTTTGGGCCATTTTTTAAAAACATATTTGAATATGCAACTAACAATGCAGACAGATACTTTTCTTTAAGGAACTGAATATTTGTGGAATAGCCCAGTGAAAATAATTGTGGACAAATTAACAGTTGATAGATCGTGTTATTCAGGCATCCCACTCATGTAGATTGTCTTTCTTATGTATATATTTGTTGAAAAATTCTTCTCGGAAATCTGCGGAAAAGCTCAGATTGATGGATGTTTATTTCAGGGGGTGATACACTTGCGTATAAATGCAAAAATTGGAAAATTCACCTTCCGAATCAGAAGTCAGACCACAGACAGGATTAAATTAAATCTTGAATGGACCACAGAGAGTTGATACATCTGCAAAGACCCAACAGTCCCCTTATGACACCACATTTCAATTCACTACATCCAGATTTGTATTTGGATCTGTACTAAATTTCACACACTCATAAATATCAGTAATGTGTCAAGATCCATGAACTATTCTCTTAGGAATCAACAAAATGTTGCAACGCGCCCTACCTCGCAATGTAAAAAGGAAGTTTGAAAAAATCCTGGATTTGCCCCTTGGGTCATGTCACACCCCTTCACAAAATGTTATGTGAATCAGTTGAGTAGTTTTTATGTGATCGTGCTAACAAACAAATGTATGTGACTCAGTCTCTCTGCCCCCTAGTGGTCAAACAACCCACCTAACGCCACTTTAATGTGAGATGTGCCACTTCCTAAACCGGTTAATCCGACCCACATACATTCAACAGGTCACGGGAGGATACATATCATTTTCCCTGCGGCTCTTCAGCAGTGATTTTTCCAGTCCTGCATGGTGACACAGACTTCCACAGATCAGGTCACAAATGTGTCACAACACCACATTCCATCAAGCCACTACTGCGTGAGCATGAGTGTGTTAGGGTGAGTGTGTGTGTCCGCACCAGAGAACTGGACTCAGTACTGTAACTACACATTTCTCTTGATGCCATATAACATCTACCATTAGATACAAAGGAGACAGTGTGTGAAATGACTTCACTGTATTTTTATGATGTATTCAAAAGGTGTGTTTCAGGGCTCTTATCACAGATCTCATCGCTCACAGTTGTACAGAAACACTTCACACATCGTGTTTGCAAAGCTTTTCTTTTCTCCACTTCTGGGCACTGCACCTCCCTTCGAGGCTCCTTGAATTGCTGCATCATTGACTATGATTGTAACAACCGTTCACACGTGGAAACAAATCTGACACACACGGACATATTTGTGTTTGTCAAATGACAATTTAATCAAAGATATTATAAATCTTAGTAAGTGTTTCTACTGTTGCTCATTTGTCCTCCAGTCTCCATCAGTGAATGTAAAAATGTGGGCATTATGAAAAAACAATTAATATATGTATATGTATACAGTATATATATGAAATGTAAATTCTGCTTTAATGAAGTGATGGTTTCATGATGATTTTGTTTTCTTTGTACAAAATGTTTTGTGTTTTTATTTATTTTTCTAAATAAAAAGGTTAAAATCTGAACGACTGGTTGTTTCTCCGTCAAAAAGGTTTTGCCTCGAACTCAGACTGTCGTCTTGCTCCTCTCACACATAAAGTATAGTCACAGGCAGACATTGATTCATGAGCGCTGCGGACCCATTATGATGGTGATTGCTGCTCCTAATGCAGCATCTGTTCATCAGTGTCAGCTGACCGGTCCTTTCATAAATCACTGGCTCAGTTTCCTGAATGGATAAGATCCCTCCAGACTCGATCAGCACAGCAGATAACAGCTGCAATGTCCTGATGTCAGATACATGTCATCTGTCACATGTTGTATGTGATGGGCAATAACCCTACATGCTCTTTGGCTTTGGAAAGGCCTCCCTGCGGAACAGTGGCGCCCTGCAGAGGTGAGAAGTGGAACTCAACCAGAGAGAGTAAAGTGGGTGGGAGAGTAATCTGTCATTACACATTAACATCTGCATTTTCTCTCACTCTCAGATTCAACGTTGCTTTGGTGACTAGTTAGGGCCCGAGCACCTCCGGTGGGAGGCCCTATTGTATTTCGAAGGATTTGTATTTCCCTTTTGGGGCTTTTTCAGGGCCTAGACATGCTCAAATTGTTACCACAGTTTGCAGGGAATTAAGACGTGAACGTTGTTGTGTAATTACAGGGCAGTTATCTAATCTGTCATAATTCAATATTCACTTTCATGATGTGGTGTGAATGTACAATTCAAAGAAGTATAAAGATGTTATAATATCAAATCCAACCCACCAGACACAGTGGTGGTCCAGACGCTTGACGCAGGATCCACAGGTTCAACAGTGTCCGGCCCGCAGGGGTTGCATTGTTTTGCACACAGAGCATCTGCTCCACTTTTCTGTCAGGGCAGGAGGAGAGGAGGAGGAGGCCGCTGATTGGATGGATCCATTAAGATGTGTAGAGTCCTTGTTAACCTCCTCACTCTGGCTGTGATAGGAGGTGGTGTGAAACCCTGGGCCTCTCTTGGTGTGAATGAGAGATCCGATGGTGAGGATCATCCCAGCAGTCACAGTGCACAGCTGCAGATGGCTGACGTCCCCACGCGGTAGAATCTCTGTGATGAAGAGGTAATACATGTAGGCCAGAGAGAACAGTGCCAGAGTAAGGAAGAAGAGGGTGCGTCTCCTCTTGCGGTGCGTGGCGTAGTAGTACCAGAGGACCAGGCTGGGCAGAGCTGTCAGGATGATGATGCCCAGCAGGTGGTGCAGCGCTGCGGCCCGGAGCAGCAGAGGCAGCAGCACCAGGGCCGGGATCATGGAGATCTCCAGGTTGTCAATCAGGGCCCCGAGAACAGGAGAGTGACATCCGCTGTGAGGGGGTTTGTGTCTCAGCCACCTGCAGCGCACACATTCAGGCAGAGTTACAAACACTTGAAAATAAAAAAACTTAATTAGGAATGATGCCAATACACTTTCATTGATCAAACTAATAAGATGATATGAGGAAAAATCACCTGTTGTTTTCTTATTAGAAGGGTTAGACCCTGTAATTTTAATATTGTGCTTTGGTGTGATGTCACACGTGTTTGGTTTTAAATAAACTGTAAAAAGATAAATAAATGGATAAAATAAAATGAATTTATGATTAAATACATTGCAACATGAAGTCATGAAGTCTCAGAAGGATCTGGGGCCCTGGGACATTTCTTCACTCGGCCTGAAGTTTATTGTACTAAAGCAGGGATTCCAAAACCTTTGAGTCCTTGATGCCCAAAATAACCGAGTCAGAGATATGTGACCCCCATTATCCCAAAGGATATTTTAGCTGAGCTTGTTTACAAAAAATCTCCCATGTGCAATGTTTCCTGTGGTGCTGTAAACTGACCTGCTGCAACTGATGCTGTCACTCATCTGTCATAATCACCATGCATGGTTATTTACATGGTTTTATTCTAACAAGTACTTTTTTTAGCTTTTGGAACAATTATGGCTAAAATATGATATTGAGAATTGCATCTAAATTGTATTTGATGTCTGTAAATCACCTTGTGACCCTTTTGTGTCTCATTAAAGGTCCTACTTCTTCTAACCTGTTAAAGGCCTCGTCCAGATCTTCACAGTCACAGCAGCATCCGTACTGGTAGATATCACACTCGCAGCAGCACATGGGATCATCTGACTCCGGAGGCTTTAACTTCTCCCATTTCATTATGGCTTCCTGAAGTTCACAGGGCAACTTTGTTCTCTGGAGCGATGCACAAATGAACTACACCATTAAAACAAACTATTATATTAGTGCAGGGAACATATCTATGGAAATGTACTGACAGAATCTATAACACAAACACACACACACGATCTATAACTTTGAAAAAAGCACATATATACATATACATCAACATATATATAGGAGCAATTATCGTAATTATAGAGGGTTTACTTTACATCTGAATTGGCAGCAATATTTCATCTATCTTACTGTCTATAATGATATAAAACCACTTATCAATTAAAAGCAACTAATTAGGGCCCGAGCACCGAACGGTGGGAGGCCCTATTGATCGCTCTCTCCACTAACCGCTTCAAAATGCCTGTGCTCGGGCCGTTAGTGCTACAACGTAGCCCTAGTTCTTATTATTTCCCAAAGTAGGTTGTGTTCACATATGTTCACAGAGCAAGCATAGTAATTCCACAGGAAAAAAAAGAGGAGGCAGGTTTTCTTGTTTTCATTCAATAATAATATATATATATTTTAAAGATCTGACATGTGTTTCTGTTTTTCCCTCAAAGTAAATATTGAATTTCTTTGTGGTCTGATAGAATTGTATTATAGTGAACAACGTGCTCCAGTGCAGTTTGACCGATGTCTCTGAGACCAGGATGAGGTAATATTACATTAGTGAGGCTGCTGGCTCTTTGGCCATCCTTCACTGTGTGTGTGTGTGTGTGTGTGTGTGTGTGTGTGTGTGTGTGTGTGTGTGTGTGTGTGTGTGTGTGTGTGTGTGTGTGAGATATCTCCAGTGTGTAATCATGCTTGTAATCCTTCACACCATTTTCAGCAGGTACGGTGCTCCGACTGTGTGCGCTCACGTGTGTGTGTGTGTGTGTGTGCTTTTCTTGGTGTGTGATTGTGTCATTCAGATTCATTTGATGTGCCAGTGGGGAAACGTGAGCTTCATTGTGCTGTAGATCAGCTCTAATTATACAGTAAAACAGCTCAAGTAAAAACAATAAATAGGTTCATGGGCCTGTGACGCACGACACAAAGTAATCTCATCAGTCCACTTGTCCTAAGCACAAGTACATTCTCTAGCACCATTGAGGACATATTGTAAAACAGCTGCTGCTGTGGGTGTTAAGAAGCTTGACTGTTATATGAATACATTCTTATTGCAACAGTTTACACTGAGCAACCCTCTGCCTGAGGAAGTTTAAGTTTATTTTATTTTTCAAAAACAGCCACATCATCCGGCTGTTGTTGATTTTGTAGGTACAAGGGATTTTATCTCACAATAAAAGTGTGTCAAAAAAACTCGAGACTTTATTATTTACACCACGATCCAAGATAGAATCACTGAACAAACTCTTGTTGAAACTGTTCCAGAGGACAAATACTCAGACATTACCATTGATAACAAGCTTTTGTGGTTGCTGTGTTTTTATTTGGTCACTTCGCTCCCTCCATCCAATGTCAACGACATAACTTTTGGTTGAATATTGGGGCCATCGAGTTCAAATGGACAAAAACCATTACCATTAACAAAACACTTGAAATAATCACTACAGCACGTTTACAGTAAAAGTGTTGACAGTAGGGGCACTTTTTGCCTCGCAGCAAGAAGGTTTCCGGTTAGATTCCTGGTTTGGCCAAGATCTGTATGGAGTTTGCTTGTTGTCCCTGTGTTTGCGTGGGTTTTCTCCAGGTAGTTTTAGACTCTAATTTGTCCCTGGGTGTGAGTGTGGGAGTGAATGGTTGTTTGTCTCTGTATGTCTGCCCTGGCAACCTGTCTGGAGTGTAGCACGAGTCTCCACCAATGGCTCCACCCCCAACGACCTTTAAAGGCTAAGCGGTATGATAATGGATGGATGGTTAGTCACGCTCAGATGATTCTATGATCACAGTTTGACCTCTTTCCTTCAGGCTGTTGTAAGAACAACAAACCAGACTCTCCTTTATTCTAAGAGCCGGCGAAAAATACTAAATCTACGAAGCCTCGACAGATATGTAGTGATACCATTTAATCTCGTTCTGTCTCCGACGGCTGCTCAGGCTGATTCAGACATTGTGGGTGTTGTATAGATAATGGCTGTGACACTTTATTTTATAAGGGTTGCAACACTAACTACATGCTGGGTTTGTGTGTGTGCAGGGGGTTGACATGGCTGAGCGTTGTATTGAAGTGTTGTTAGTGTGCCACCGGGGGGATGCTGCCAAAGATGCTGCCAAAGAGAACACACTACTTATTCCAAACACAAAAAAATAGGTCAAAACTATTTCCACCAATCTTCGTCTCTAACTCGTGACAAGAAAACAAATCCTCTTCAAAACCAGAAGCTAAAATTAGAACAGTGCCATCAATATGGAGCCGTATGTATTAATAAGCACTGTCTATAGTGATTGATTGATAAATAGATGGCTCAAACATTATCTCTTGTGTCTTTAAAATCACATTTAAAATCTGGTTTTGTACAAACGTCCTGGTTTCAACGCCAGCTATTAAACAATGTCTGAATTTGCTGTTTGTGTTTATTAAACTTGATCGGCTGTGGTTGGCTGCTAATGGAATTGCTCTGAATCACAAACACACGCACACACACACATACACACACACACACACACACACACACACACACACACACACACACACACACACACACACACACACACACACACACAAACAGACGACTTGGATAAGCGGCGGTGTTTCTCTGGAATCGGCGCCGGGTAATTTGTTGTTTCCTTTCTCGAGCCAAGTGAAGGACTGCAAGACATAAAAGTGGATGACATCAGGGCGCAGCACGGATAATAGGGTGTTAGCAAACACACTGAGAGGGAGAGAGAGAGGGAGAGAGAGGGAGAATGTGTTGCAGTAAGAGGGGTCTATATTGGCGATGTGAATTGGCAGTGAAGCATTCTGGGGCTTCGTGTTACAGGCCTTATAAGGCCCAGGGCCCCTGTGCCTCTGCTCGCTCCGGCTATTCTTAGTCTGTCTGTCCCTCACCCTCAGCAACCCTGCAGGCAAGAGACTCTTCTCCATCTTAAGACTAAGTTTTATATTGATTTTTGAGAGTTTGCACTTTTCCAGAGTTGAGGTTTGTAGAGAAAGTTGTTGATTAGAGGAGAAGGAGCTTCAGGTGTTTTTTGGGGGACATGTCTGAGCTTGGTTCTTCTGTACACAAATGTGTTCCTGTGTTCATGTATGTGTGTGTGTGTGTGTGTCTCAGAGGTTCCACAGCACCTGACCCACCCACCAACCCACCAACCCCAGGGTGTTTGTCCTGAGAGCTAGGAGCAGACAGGGAGAGACGGTCTTGAATCCAGGGCTGACGGAGGATTTGCCGACTTGGTCAAAAGGATAGCAGCGGAGGACGTAGAGCAAGGGCACAGCAAGCAGGAAGAGAAACCACACGGCCACCGGGAGTCGTTGTCAGGGGGAGTGTTGACGTTTGACCGAAGATGAGTACGTACACAGTGACTCTGAACGGCACTGCTCCATGGGGCTTCAGACTACAGGGGGGGAAGGACTTCAACATGCCCCTCACCATCTCCAGGGTAAGGACGGAGTCAGATTTGTTGTGACAAAGCAACTAACAAACAAACACAAAAGCAACAAGCAGTGTGACATTGAAAATTTAACTCACAAACAATGGTGCAATAATAATCTGCTGTGACAAAACAATTCGTGGGAAGTGTCACAAATGACAAAAATGACAAAATCAGGGATTCCAGCACAGACTATGCCAAACTGATATCAGACTGAAAAGAAAAACAACGTAAATATGCACAATATTACAAACCTCATACCTAAATTATCCCTTTAACTATGATTTGTTTTTCTTGATCACATTTTCCTTCTTGAATATCAGCGTATAACAAATTTTGGTGGCTTGCAGGTGAAAAGATGCATCGGTGTATCATAAAAAACTAAGTATGTTGAAAAGCTCATGTTTTTATTCAAGTCTAGGTGCCATCTTACAACTGTAATTGCATTTAAATGATTTCAAGTGCAAGTGGTTAATTAACAGACCCTGACACTGTAAAATATAGTCACTCAAACAATTATATGCAACTTAGATTACATTTTTCAAAACAAAAACTGTCCCAGTTCTGAACATATTTCCCTGTTCGGACAAATGAATGTTGCATGTTATCACCTTCATCGAGTGCAGGTGCATATGCGTGTAATGTGTGTGTGTGTGTGTGTGTGTGTGTGTGTGTGTGTGTGTGTGTGTGTGTGTGTGTGTGTGTGTGTGTGTGTGTGTGTGTGTGTGTGTGTCTGAGCAGTGGCTGTGCAGAGGTTATGTAATGTTGCTTGACATGATGATGATGACAGGGAGCCTCAGATAATTTCCAGAGAGATTTGTAGAATAGAGCAGCCGAAGAGACGGGAATACCTTTTCCTGGAGTTGCTGCCGCATTAGTCAACCAAAAAACCCGAAAATTTGGGAAAATAAAGAGTCGCTCTACAAATAACAACAGAAGATTAGTTTTAAGTTCTGCAACAGAAAGACGGGGCCTCTCTCCCTCCCTCTCTCTCTTTCTGGCAGGACTGCTGGTGTATTTACAGCGTTTCCTTTAAATAGCATTGCAGGAGAGGTGGATGGATGGAGAGGGGTAGGAATTGGACAGGAAGGCAGCGAGGTGAGCGGGGAAGCTAATGGCGGCTTGTGTTACCTTTAGTAAGCTTTACTTTTCGCTTAAAGTCAGTTTCGGTTTCAGCCTCTGGATCCACTCCTGAGGGGGGCATGGGGGCGTCACTGTGGAGGAACAGATGGATGGAGGGATGGCAGAGGAGAAAGGAAAGGGAGGAAGTTAGATGTTGTTGGGTTTTAACTCTGCTCCCTCACACACCTCCACCCTTTGAGTCCTGATTGATGCTCGGCTGCTGATCAGTCATTTGTATTGATTCACAGCTCCAGACGTATGTTGGTCTATCGTTGGTTCCAGTCTATGGGCGACCAATGGGGGGGGGGGGGGGGGGGGGGGGGGGGGGGTGACACTGTATCGTTGGATTTATGAGGTCATGATGGGCTCCGGCAGGTTAACATAAAACACTGCAGCTTGACATGTCAAGTCCGGATGTCTTTACAGTTTGACGTAAAGCCGCAGCGGTTTGAATTTCAGCTCAGCCTAGATTTGCCAAGACCTAAGAAAGGAAAGTGGAATGAAGGCAGCGGATTCCTCAGATCTTGTTAGTCAAGTGGAGTCGTCAGCTGTTAAATGTGACGGGCCAAACTGGTTTGCTGCCGAACAGTCAGTCATAGTATAAATTGGGAAAACCTGCCAATATACAGTAGTACCCCTAATCCAAACTTCCTTAACATGTGTTACCAATGTCATTCCAGTCTATTTACATTCTCCCATGAGGCCGAGATGTTTCCAAATGACTAAGAGCAGCTCTCTGCTCTCTGGTTCGCTTCTGTCATGAGCTTGTGCACGTGGAAAGAGTGAGAAAATAACCAGGCTTAGTCTATTTCTATCGACTTAGCTAATGCATTTGAACAAACTGAATTAGCATATAGTATAAAACACGCAAAAAACAATTCACTCAAACTCCAAAACTCTCCAACATCTTCGTTCTGTTTGTTCTCTGGAATATTTGAAGTATTTGAGATGTACGTAACATGCATGACAGAGCTGGCTGGGCGCTATCATGTGTCCACATATGTATCTACATGTGTGTTTGATGACACTGAGCCGTGCAGAAATAGGTCCCCCCCCCGCCTGCTGTCCCCTCGCCTTTCTACCATAACACACAGAAACACACTCATACACGCATGACGACTGGAATTCACATACTAAAGCAGGAAAATGTGCAAAAGACAAACACAAAGAGGAAAATGTTTGACAAGAACAACGTTATAGGACAAGAAAAGTAGAAATGAGGGACACAGAGTAATGTGGCTTTAAAACGAGGAGCACTGTACTTATTGTAAACAGACAACAGAATCAAGGAAGTTGTGTATGAATAACAGCAGCAGGTGTGATGTGTGTGTGTGTGTGTGTGTGTGTGTGTGTGTGTGTGTGTGTGTGTGTTTGGGGACTGGTCAATCACAGTGAAGCCGCCGGCATCAACAGCATTGCTTATTTTTAACTCTTTAACAAGTCGACTGTAAGCCTAGACCCACCAGTGTATGCATCGGGGCCCCTGAGCTCAGTTAAACCCCCTGTCTGTGTAGTTTAAACACTTAAGTCTGCTTTTGTAGCACAGCCAGAGAAATATGTGTTAAACCGAAGGTCAATAGATGAATGACAACAGAAAAGGAGTGTTGGGGATGTGTCTTTATAAAACTGAAAAAGAAGTGCGAGGTGAGGGTTCACGTAAACTCCAAAGTGTTTCTTGGATTTCACCATTACAGTTTGATTCAGTGACCCAGCAGTGCTTTTATTTCTCTCACTCTCCTCAGCCTGCTTTATCCTGCTGCACTGGATCCTCACGTTTTTACATAGGCGTCGTTAATTCCAACGTTAGATTTAAGATAATTCTGTCCTGCACCGCTTACGTCTCTTTCAATAGAAATCCTGTTGATTCTCCGCTCATTCGCGACCATGATGAAGAGCCTTGTGTGCTGCTGTGGAGACTCGTTTGACTCTCAGATAAAATGCAGCTCCACACTGTCCCTCAGACTAATGAAGAGATTCTTATCCAGCCTCTTTATCTGCAGATCGGATGGATTCGTTTATTTTGCCTCATTAGCTTTTCTCCTCTCTCCCTTTGAGCCTTATTTACTGAGCAGTTACATTCAATGCGTAAATGCTATGTGGACTGAGGCATGACTTGGAAAGCACACATTAGCTGAGCTGAGCTGTAAAGCTGTTTAGATTTGAGGGCGTGAGGCAAAAATTAACAACTTCTTTTCATTCTGATTTGCTTTTTAATTTTTCATGATTTTCACCAAAGCTCTTTCAGCATGCACAAATATTTGCTCACTCTGTAACATGTGTTTGTGTAAACGTCACATCTTTTTCCGTTTGGCTTGTGTGTTTGCTGAGGAATCTGTGTCAGTGCTCCCCTGTGTGACTTGCCCTGTTGACCTCCTCCATAGATAACCCCCGGCAGCAAGGCGGCGGGTGGCAGCCTGGCCCAGGGCGACATCATCTCAGCCATCGATGGCGGGAGCACTGACGGGATGACGCACCTGGAGGCCCAGAACAAGATCAAGTCTGCCAACTCCAAACTGGCCCTCACCATGCAGAAGTAAACAACTACCACACGTACATTAAAACACATGACACACGCACACTGCAGAAAGAACATCCAAGGTACTGGAGCTGGAAAGAATTTGACAGGGGGAAGCATTTTAGGTTAAAGTGTTAAAAATAGACACACATGCAATTGCTCTGCATTGAATAATTTGTGTCTGTTTTGTTCAATTAACTTTTTAAAACCAAATCTACTCCCTCATCAAGAATATGTGAATATGCAAATACATTTCTATTTACAAGTGTCACTGCGGGACACATTCATTTTCCCTGTACGTGCACAGGAGGAGTCGAGTTTCCAGTCCACATACTGGTCCAGGATTGGCTCCTGAACTATTTGTGATGTCGCAAAATCTTACTTACATACTTGTGTCAAACTGGAACTTAACGTGAGGACAGAAAAACAAATGAATGTGCAATTAAACATTCTGCAACCAGTGAGAAAGACTGAAGACTGAGAGTAACAAAAGACATATGACTGGAGGGATACTTTAGAATTTTTCTTTTTTTAAATGCATATGAATAAAGATATTTTTAACGGTTATATTTTTTGCTGTCTTATCAACAGATCAAGACGCCCTGCACCGGTTCCCACAGCAACTCCGAGAATGGACTCGCCTATGCCAGTCATCCCCCACCAGAAGGTATAAAAACCCACAATGCCCTTAAATATACACATGTATACACATAAGATTTAAAAGTTATTCATGCAAACATAAAGTGTTTCTCTGCACAAATGTACATCAATGTACACCTGTCTGTCTGTTTTGTGCTCTTGTCCTTTGTGAGAATCTGTTCATGTCTTTAACGATGCCATCAGGCAGTGCGCCGCTGCCCTCTGGTGTTAAGTATTCACAGTGCACCTGCAGGGAGTCCTGTGCAGAGGTCAGAGGTCAGCAAACACCAATCACATGACAGGAAAATTAAGACAAAACAAGCTGCTCCCTCATTTAGATTTAAAGCTTTTGTTTTTGTTATGCCTCACTGGACGTGTTCCCATCTTTTTTTAAAGACTTAGAAAAGATGGAGGAAGAGATCAGGCCTAAACATTTTGATGAAGTTCAAATTTAAATCTCAGTGTCCGATGACATTTTCCAGGATAAAAATCCCTCAGAGTGGGATTACCCCAAAAAAGATCCCGACCTCCTCTTGACCCCGGTCAAAGCCCCTGCCTCCTCCGCAGCAGCTGCCGGATCTACACCGAGCCAGCGGGGGCAGTACAATTGCCCAATTGGCCTCTACTCTCCGGAGACTGTCAAAGAAATGATGCTGATGCAGGGCAAGTTAGGAGAGGGGCCGGCGCCCGCCCTGGGAGTTCCATCGTTTGGGTAGGTCACCAAAGAGATGATTAACCTCCAGTCACGTCACACTGAGGGGAGACGATTACACTCCTGCAGGAATCCCCCTAAAAACAACACACCCACAAACTAATGTGACAAATGTGTTGTGTTTCACTCTAGAGGAGTGCAGGAAGTCACGCTGTCCTTGTTTAACCTCACATTAACAGGACCGTGATGAGAAAAACGTACTCAGAACTTTCCGTCGCCGTCCCGGCCTTCATTCCTCTCACATGTGGCACTATTCCGGGAGCGTACACACAAACATACCTGGCCTACATCCAGGTAACGGAATAGCAGGAGATCAGTCTACAGGGTCATCAGAGGATTTTGATCCCAGGCAGATCGGAGACACTGAACTAAAGGTCATGTCTCCTCAGCAACCCGATGAAATGTCCCGGACGCTGTCCAAACCAGAGGTCAAGTGGTCAGTTTTGGTTTTGGTTTCTTCGCTTATTGTAAATGGTGGAAACTCATCTACTCATTTCTCATTTCTAAAGAAATCTTTTGCTGTTTCCCTTCCCCTGATTTCCATTTTTGAAGCTTTCTCCTCTTGGTGGGAGCGCTTGTTTGCATTTTGCCTGGGAAACTTTTTTTTTCTGGGTTGAAATAGCTTTTGAGGTCACAGGAAGGAGATGATTTCTAATTACGGTGTGAGGTAAAAGTAAACTCGTGGATACTTTGGGACCTGCAGCCACCAGAAGTCAAAGATCCTAGTGCCCCATGTGATGTATTCAACTATTTTGACTTACTAACTATAAAAAACCCATTCAGATTAGCACAAATTTTGGAGAAAATCAAATCTCATAGAACTTTATGACTTATTCCCATAGGTCCATTTGTTTCTCTCAAAGTTTTTCTTAAAATGCATCACAAATATCAAGTTTGATTTTTAAAACAGCAGGGCACTGTAGTTTTCAGCAAACATTATTCAAATAGATCATTTGTTGGGGACTATTTTCAGCTGTGGAGTAATTTGGTGCTGTAGGGAGACTGACTCAAAATAACGCACAATTAATGCCCATATTTATCATTCATCATACAGGCACTTGGTAATAGTCTCTTTGTTGGAAACTTTTAAAGGGCAGGCACTTTTCCATTGAGCAAAGTCTTCGGTGATGTTGTTTGCTCTTTTTGAAGAATTACTGGAATAAACATAGACTGAATATAAAGATGTAAAACATGACTGCTCGCCACCTGGTGGCTGGCTGCCGTATAGATCATAAACCCCTCCTCGTCCATGTTAGTGGATTGAAATAGATATTCAAAGTTCCCAGTTCTTATCACACTGATGCTCAAGTGTTCATTTTCCCAGTAAGTTTGATTTTAATTTGTTATTTGATGCCATAGAAATGGGGAGAAATGTCAGGATTGACAGCTGACACTGACTCATGTTTGGTCGAGTGTGTATATCGTGGGACTTCTCTGTCGTGGCTGAATTTCTTAGTAGTGGGAGTAAATGGAGATGAGATCAGACTTGTTTCACTGTATCTTTGCTTGAGCCAAATGACTGTGACCTTTAACTGAGCTGCATGTTGCATTGTCGGGAGTGCAGAGGGCGTCACATTGTGGCCACTGTTCAGGCAACTCTCCTCAGAGCGACGGTGTGAGTTCATAACCCGCTGAGGTTAATTAAGGGTGTAAGCTGCTCGGCCTCTGACATATCACATCCAGATATCACTCTCCACTAATGGGTTTTCCCTCTGGAGCCGAGCTGCTTTACAGTAACGGCCAACGATAAGTCAGGTGTCAGGAAACGTGCTCCAGACTGACTGCAGGGCTATGACGGCAGTACCCTGCCAGTAGCCCCACATCACCGGGTATATAGAGACTTTGACTCCCCTGGCACACACACACACACACACACACACACACACACACACACACACACACACACACACACACACACACACACACACACACACACACACACACACACACACAGGAGAGAGCAGCTGTTGCACATGGTCATGGAATGCTCGACTCCGGTTACACACCATCATCCCGAATCCCCTGAATGCCTTTTTTCCAAACTTAAGATACCCTGAGATATGAGGTGTTGCTGAGCCTGATCCACTTTACCCACTGTGCCCTGAACACATATCCCAGCACCGTGTAGAGAAACACGACGTCACATGCAGGCTATAGCCTCTGTTCCACCAGCTCATGTTCTTCAATGCTGCAAAAAGAATCGCTGCCGTCTCCAATTAAAAAACTAATATTGAATCAACCACATTATTTATATAATTATTATTTATTATTTCACAGATCAATCCTTTTCTAAACAAATGAGCGAGTCTTCCTGTTAAAAACGGATTCTGTCGATTTTCTAGATTCTGTCACAGAACCTGGATGTTGTAGTTTCACTCCGGCACCTTGGTCATTCCTGCAGTGACACTGAACAGATTTACTGACAGACACAAGTGAGTTTGTGTTAATGTGAGATGTTATTTCATCTTAAAGTGCAAGTTTGAAACTAGTGAACGTACCACAGTGGTAGATGAAAAAGTTTAGATAGGGTTAGGGTTATCAAACTATGATTTTTTTGCATTGTAACAATAAGAAATTTGTGATTTAATAGATGGAAACACATGTAAAAGTTGTGTCATTTCATAACTTAAATACAACTGGATTTTGAATTTTAACAGTGATTAAAAGTTGAAAATCCTTTGCATACATCAGTGTTACACGTGCTGCTTTAAAGGCACCGCTTCTATTTCCACCTCCACCTCGTCTGCATTTAACGGCAGCAGTTCTGACATCAGTGGTTCAGGTGGTTTGTGTTGTGTTTGTGCGGTTGCGTGTATTCTTGGTCTGTTCTGTGCTAAATGTGTCTCCACGACTGTCATGTGATTGAGGCACTTCTGCCCTTGTCACTCACTCCCGACGATGGCAGGGGAAGCTGGGAAATATCCCAGCGATGACAAACGGCTGCTATTCTGACCTGCACATGGGATTTACAGGATAGCGCTGTTGCTCGGACGGCTTCTCACAAACACACATGGTGCCATTGTTATCCCCAAAATGCCACTGGTGATTCATTGCATGCTCTCCTCTCTCTCTCTCTCTGTCTGTCTCTCTTTGTCTGTCTCTTTCTGTCTGTCTCTCTCTCTGGTGTGTTTCAGGTTATCGCAAACACAGCTGCAAAGTCAGTACTCTCATGTCTCTCCTGTGCATGAAGTATACTGCGTTTAGACAGAGATCTGTGACTCTGGTGTGGAGTGAAGTTGTGTCCAACATGGATTCATGTGTGTGGAGCTTCAGTGCAACTTAAACAGCTTATTGAATGTGCGGGTCATTTTTTTTTTACGGCAGGTAACATGACCTTGCAGCCTGAAAAGTAGAGACATGTTATCAACAGCATCTGGTCCCCAGAAGTGGAAAGTTATTTTTAAAAAGTACATATACTCATGTACTCAACTACGTTGCCATTACTGTACTTGAGTAACTCTTCTTTCACAATATTTCAATCATTCATTTATTTGTAGCTGTAAATGGTAATTTGACTGTATTTATTAGCACTTTTCTAATCAAACCTTTTTACAGTATAAGTCCCGTTCACACATTCATACAGTACTTCTATACGCAGTATTTTTTCCATCACATAGTATCAGGCTCAGTGTTTTGCCCAAGGACGCTTCAGGGATTGATACCCCGACCTTCTGGTTAAGGGAGACCCTGCTTAACCTCCTCAGCCACATCCGCCGGAGTCGTACAATTCTCTGTATCGATATAGATTTCAAGAAACTTACTTTGTGAAATACAATTTACATTAACACAGTTTAAAAGAGCCAAAAGAACTAGTTTTAGTTTTAATACTCGATCTTAGTCTTTATTATAGTCTCCTAAATATTTCAATGCTAAATCCAATTAAGTTTTCCACCTCTGCTGGTCCTCTCAATCTTTCATATTCATTTCTGGGAATATGAACCGATTCACAGTTTATCACTGTGAATAAATGCATGAGCAGAAGTGTGTAGCTGTAAAACATCATCTGCAGTGTGTGTGTGTGTGTGTGTGTGCGACAGATTTTAATCTATGCTGTGGTCCTGTCGGTTTGGCCACGCTGTTGTCGTGATACATCAGCATGTTGTGTTTTCTTTGGATTTGAGTGTCAGCCTTATCGTTGTATTGAAAGTTTGTATATTGTCATTAGTGAGACAAAAAAGTTGTTTAGTTGCAAGTTGATGGTCTTTGTCCCAATTTAGTAGCGCTTACCAAACCCCCATAAACCCCTCTACTGTTGTTTTACGACGCGCTGACCCAGTTTCCTGTCCTCACTTTGCTGCTTTCTCTGTCCTTCCTTTCCTCTCAAATTCCCCTCTACCCCACCCCGACTGTTAACCTCTCCACTTCACCCCCACACCTGAAACCTCCTGTCCGACCCACTGACCTTGAACTCACCCCTCCGCTCCGACACCGACAGTGTGGCGTACACTCCCAGCTTCAACCCCATCGCACTGAAAGACTCTGCCCTGTCCACCCACAAGCCCATTGAGGTGAGGGGTCCAGGCGGAAAGGCCACCATCGTGCACGCCCAGTACAACACACCTATCAGCATGTACTCACAGGACGCCATCATGGACGCCATCGCAGGGCAGTCGCAGGCCAAGGGACACGACGGGTGAGGTCGCACAACCCAACTAATTCCCTCTTTAATATGCTCACACACCTGACTTCACATCACACTGATCGAGAAAGTGCCAAGAAATTAAAAGATCGGTTCGCCCAAACTACAATTTGCATTTGCAGAGAGTGTTTGAATTTTGTGTCGAGATTTTATCCTTCTCTAAGACATGCGTCTCCTCTTCAAATGTAATTATAAAAGAAAAGTCTTTTATGGAAACTTACAGCTTTAAAATTTTCCAAGTACTAGAGAAAGAACATTTTTGGTAGAGAAGTTACAGTGGCATACGATGATTGCACAAGTATTTATACTGTATTTGTGCTTATATATAAGGAGAAAGGCAGGTATAATGTACAATATGACATAAATACAAGGGTTATATAAGGGTTTGTATACACGTTTTATATAAATAGGTATAAATTCACAATAAGTGACATACATAGCATGGAAATAATATATATAATATAAAGATGATATATGTTACAAAGAAAAAACACGTACCTTTATATATATTATATATATATTAAATGGGACATGGATGGGACAAGATGTTTTTGAGACATTGTACATTATGCTCATAAAAGTAAAACTATAAATATAATATCAATATTAATTCAAACTGTAGGGCATAATATAAATCCTCAGTGTATTAAAGTATCCAGGGGAGTCACATGTTACTGTGTTCAGGAACAGAGAGGATAGAAAACTTTGAAATGAAAAAGTGTTTCCTAAAAAAGTTTCCTTTGTCTTCAAATTTGGGTGAACCGACCCTTTAAGGTAGTTTGCTTGAAAAGCCCAGACAGAAAGCAGTAGGTCTTAAACGTTAACGCTGCTACAACCTGGATGTCCGCTGTACTGTACGTATTGTCCGCTGTACTGTACGTATGGCCGGGCTTTTTCCCTGTTGTCCCTGTTTGTGCCCCGTACTCCTGTTCCTTTTCCTTTCACCCACTTTCCTCTGCTCATTCCATCCACAAACAAAACAACCAACCCCACCTGTGCTGTCGTCCACCCATCCCTCCCCATCTCTCCTCCCCGGTCGCGACCTCAGTGAGGAGGCGGGCTCCCCCCTGGCGTAAGTACAGCAGCGTTCCTTCTCCATCCTGCCTCTCCTCATACATGTGTCCTCTTTGTCTCCTGATTTCATAACAGCTTGTGCATTGCTCACATGAACTAACAGCCCACTGAAAAATCCCACAGCATCTATTTATCGATTCTAAATGTGTTTTATGTTTTGATTCATATCTGTCCCTGAGGTATTGTGTGTCAAAGCAAAACGTTTGATGGATGAACTCACTAACCACAGGCCGTCATGGACTCTTTGTGTATGTGCAAGTACTCAGAGGAACTTTGGTCAGAGTGTGAGAGTGTGAGATGAGTTTGGGGTTATTTTTGAGTCCAGCTCTAAAAAAGAAAAAGCCTCAAAGCCTAAAGGACCCTGATGGGATTTCATGGCATGGGAATGTTCTGAGTATCAAATCACGGGTTTATAAACGACTACTGCCCAATCAGAAGTGACTGACTTGTCTAACAGTGTCGCACGGTGTTGTTTCATTTTAACAAACCTGCACATCTTATGTGACAGTAAAGCCACTATAGAATTTGAAAATAAATTAGGATTTGAAAATGCGTGATATTGGCACTCCCTTGTGGTAGTTAAAAAAAAGGCACCATGGTTGTTTCATTTAAAAAATGCATAATCACACCTGAAAGTCCTCCATTGGTTAAATGTCTTGTTTGCTGCAGGGATGTAAGGGTGCACTCCAGGGTGCGTCGGCACACTGTGACATCACTGTTGGGTGTGATTATAGACTGTATATCAAGATGGACGACATGACAGCTCCCCAAAAATGAAGCCAAGGCATCCATATTGTCACCTGGCTGCAGTGCAGGTCATAAATCCCGCCTCTGCCATGTTAGTGGAAGGGACAAGGACCTCAAAAAAACAAGTTCACATCAGAAGAATCTTATCTCAAAGATTTCAGGTAGCTTTTATCACACTGATGTTTGTCAAGTGTTACATTTTTCTGGTTAGTTAAACGTCATTGACTGACAGCTAAGACTGACTCTTATCTGGCACAACACAAGATGGCAGCGTTCGTATCCAGAATATTTTGGCTTCATTTATAGATAGTGGGAGGAAGTGGAGACGTGTCATCTATCTCTATATCCAGTCTCTGGGTGTGATCCTAAATGTTTTGTCAGAGGTGCATCAGACATGAACCTTGAAACTACTGTTTAATGTTTATAAAGAGTTTGACTTACAATATGAAACCGTGTTTTTTTGGTATCTTAGAAAATGCTTAATTCTCTATTATGGTATCAACTTTTGAATTCTCACAATTTGAGTGTGAATATAATATAATCCCTGCTTGCAGATAATATACTATAGATGATCATGGGCATTTATACGTTTTCCGAGCTTTAACGGTCTCTCAACCCTGCAGTGGGGCTCTACCCGTCAAGGACCCTGTGGTAGACTGTGCATCCCCGGTGTACCAGGCAGTGATCAGGCCAGGAGAGATGAACCAGGATATGGCTGAATGGGCTCGTCGCGCTGCCAACCTGCAGTCCAAGAGCTTCAGAATGCTGGCCCACATCACTGGCACTGAATACCGTCAGTACACTGACTGCTTCCTCTTTTCTTTATCACTCATTCCATCTTTACTTTCTCTAGTGACCTTCTTAATACTCATCTCGGCAAATCCTCCATTCTTCTTCAGACTGAGTTATCGTCCCATTAGTTGCCACTTAACAACCTTCTCTCTCCATACAGTGCAAGACCCAGATGAGGAAGCCTTGCAGAGGTCGAGGTAAGGAGGAGTTATTACATTTCTTTTACAGACAGATGCACTTCAGATCAATATGCATTTTTCTTTAGTGGATAAATAACGCCTGCTTCATGAATAGAGGAATTCTACATTTTGCGAAATGTGCTTGTTTGCTCTTCGTTAGATGAGAAAATGAATTCCACTCCCATGTCTGTGCAGTAAATTTTAAACTAAAACAATTCCCTCTTATGTTCACGTGACAAAGCCCTCTAGTGACCATAGGAATTATGACACGTGAAAAAGAGGACGTTAGGTGGCTTTCTTTTATAGCGAAATATTAGATTTAAACTCTGGAGGTTGCTTTTTTGTTACACAAGACACAGGCTAGCTTTGCCGCTATTCTTAATGCTAAACTAAGCTAACCTATTAAACTATTGGCCGATTTTTGGCAGCATCCTCATCCGGGGTATTTTACCTTAATTTCTGAATAGTGAGAGGACGTGGAGACAACTTTATAAAAAGACAATTTTCTCTACAGACATGAGAGTGGCATCCATCTTCTTGTTGATATCCCATTTGGAAGGAAAGAATCGTACTCCATTGTTTAGTTTTTGTATTAAATTGAAAAACATCCCTGTCACCACATGTAAGAGTCTTTTCCTTCCTTCCTCACCTTCAGAGACAAGTTTGAGTCAGAGGTGAAAGGGCCTCGCTTTGCGAAGCTGAAGAACTGGCACAACGGACTATCTGCACAGATCCTCAACGTCCAGGAATAAAGAGGCGCAGGAGAGAAAAGAGAGAGAAAAAGAGAAAGAGAGAGAGACAGAGGGGAGGAGGACATGTAAAGGAGGACATGGACAACAGCACAGGAGATAACAGGAAGAGGGGATTAATTACAGAGGGAAAAAAGGAGCAGGAGGAGGAGACTCCTCAGCGATGTGAGATAGTGTATTGTAGACTAGATTAGTAGAATGTGAGATAATAACTGTTAGTGTGAGAATGCTATGCGTTCATAAGCACAGTATTACCTGTCAAATGTATCTGTCCGCTGCTAAGACCTGATCTCGCATTTGGGTTTTTATTTTTCTTTGTTTCCTGTTTGTTTTGGGTTCTGTCTCTCTTACGTGACAGGTAAATTGTACAAAAAATAACAATTATTCAAGTGAACACGCAGAACTGATGATGTTTCTTTTACGCCCCCAGTACACAAACTGCTTGTGAGTTGTAACACTTATCAGCGTGCTTGTTGAGAAATCACGAATACAGGATGGAGGAGAACACACACGTAGACGTTTATCTATATGCATAAAATACAGTATTTAAAAAACGTGCACTCAAAAAATGTACTGATATCAATGTGAATAAATTTTTTCTTAAAACTCTACAGCTGAGTGAACTACGGAAATGATTGTGTCACTCTGGAGGCATGGTGCGTTTTCAATTCCTGTCATTTTGTGTTTTGACTTTGCAAAGCGTAGCATCACTCAGAAAGAGCATCTAACAGCGTGTAACTGGATAATGTGATTGTACACTAGCTGGTGGCAGTGACACAGTTATGGTGGCAGCACTGAAAAAGACTCAAATAGCATTGGTGCTGCATTCTCAAAGTTTGTTTTCACTTAAATAAATGTGTGACGATTTAATGATAGATAGACATTCTTCTTCTGAGGGTTTCATTCATTTTCACGACAACAAACCCAAAATCCCAAATCCCCAAAGCTTTTTAAGGTAACATGTTTGCGAGCACTCTCCACATCCAGCAGACACAAGGCAACATTAGCCTTCATTTCAAGTCATATTGTGCACTTTCAAACATCAAAAAATCACGAACCTTTAATTCTGTCTTAGTTCTCCACCATCTACTGAGAGGAAAATAATTGTTTTATCTGTTTGACCTGGTTAGCTTGAAGTAGGTTATTCTCTAACTTTGCCAACATTTATGAAAGTTTTTGACTGAAAACAGTTGCCTGCTGCAGCCAGGAAGGATGAGAGTATAGGGATCAGAAATCAAATCAATGAGCAGAGAGATGCTCTGTAAAAGTGAGGGAAACAGCAAAGTCAATAGATAGTTCTGCAAGGGTTTGCCACAACTAGCTCTGGTTTTCACACTGTACATGGACATTTGGTCCGGTTAATATAAATATATGGATTAGTTCAGATTTAAGTAATCAAATGAGGATATGAGACTGAACTAAGATATTTCACATCCTTGATTCCTGACTCCTTGCCAACTTGACTTAAAGGTTCATTGTGTAGAATTTAGTGACATCTAGTGGTGAAGTTGCATGTTGCAGCTGAATACCCCTCACCTCGCCCTCTCCTTCCAAACATGAAGAAAAAAAACATGGCGGCCTCTGTAGAGAGGACCCGCCCCTAAATATAAATTATATAAATATGAAGGGCTCATTCTAGGGTAATGAAAAACAATTCGTACAGTTTAGATGAAACACACAAGTGAAAACATCACTTGGATTATTTTGTATTCATTTTCTGCAAATAGATCCTTTTCACCTAAATCTTAAACACTGGACATTCAAAGCAGTGACAGGACAACAGCTACCAATGAAAAGCATTCAAGTGCAGGCCCATTTTGAGGGTCGTTCAAACACTCTGCAAACTCTTTGACTTGTCATCTAAAAAGTTTAAAGACGGCTCTTCGGGTGATTTATTTGATCATTAAAAATCAGGATTATCTTTTATAAGGAACCCATCAGTGCAGCCATAATGCTGCGTCACGATGCCACATTTCTCTTGACCATGAGAGGGCAGTATGATTCTGCACATTTAAGCAGCCAGAAGACCAGACATCCTCCCTGCAACAGCAAGGTTCAGTGGGTTCCAGATAAATCACTTTACTCTCTGCACTTTGATTTTATCAGGCACAAAAAAACACGAGTGCCTAGACTGCTATTACACAGCAGCAGATTATATATTTTTGCCCACAGTTATTTCTCTCCGCGTGCCACATTTTATTTAAAGAGCACTATTTATATATATATAAAAAAAAAGGAGCTGTGGTGATATCAATAGCATCACCATGATTGCTGTGCCGCTGAGTCGGCATGTTTTGCAGGAATGGGACCATGAGGAGGAGGAGGAGGAGGAAGAGGAGAAAGGCACTTGTGACTCATTCAGGTTGAGATGACAAAGCAATTTCTCTTCTCTCCCAACAACAGAAATGGCAGCAGGTGCTTTCTTTGTCTCTCTTAACTCAGTACAGAGGGAGTTCATGATATTATATCCCAAAATCTGCATAATGCATAAACAAAGTCGTGCATACAATAAATAAATACAATTTATTTCTATGCGTAATATATATATATATCTTTTTTTAAAGGTTAGCTTCAGTAATCACATCTTTTGGACAAGCTGTGTTAAATTCAATCACAGATTTCATGTCAAAACCATATGATGTGAAAAAAAAATCCTCTTCATCGCCAGTGCTAAAGCCCTGCCGGTTATGTAACAGTTCTCACAAGCTCAGCATCCAGAAAGGTGTGTCCAGAGCGACATGCCAATCAAAAAATATGCAAACAGCGTGCCGTCTGAGTCTGAGTGAGAATCATCAGGAGAAAGAGATGGATGGGAAGGAGAGGGATGGCTGAGGGGCGGGGCTGCAGCATGACTTGAAAATGCTGCAGCATCCGGCCATCCCTCCTCTTCCTCCTCCTCCTCCTCCTCCTCCTCTCTCCATCTCGTGCGTACCCGTCGTTTCCTCCACCCTCTCTCTCTCAGTCTGCGTGCTGTAGCTCTGCTGTACAGTCCTCTCAAACCGTCTGTTGTGCAGCACCAAAGGGAGGAGGAGCCACCGGCACACGCATACATACTCACTCACGCAGACCAACACTCTCCTGACATCCCTCCTGCACATCCACTGTAAGCACCAGTCAGCCAGCCAGGCCCGTTTGGAGAAGGGGAGCCCAGCCGTCTCATCACCCAAGATGGATGTACTGATGAAGGGGTTCTCCATGGCCAAGGAGGGAGTGGTGGCCGCCGCAGAGAAGACCAAAGCAGGCATGGAGGAGGCAGCAGCCAAGACCAAGGAAGGGGTGATGTATGTAGGTAGGTAACATGTCCTATCGGTTAGTTTTAACTCATTTCTTTGTGTGTGGTGGCACCGTGTGTTTCCTGAGGTGGGGTCCCATGGGTGTCCATGTCTGGGACACTCGTGAGAGGTGAGTGGAGAAGAGGGAGGAGCAGGAGGAGCAGAGAGAAAAAAGGAGCAAACGAGTGAGCAGAGGCAGGATCCTGCTGCAGGACTGGTGCAGGGCAGAGGGTGGGGGTGTGAACGAGTGAGGGATGGACAGAGTGATGGAGAGGGGGGTTTAGATGGAGAGAGAGATGATAATAAAAGTTGCAACCGGGCAGCAGGGACGGTAACTGGTGGAGGACTGGTTTGTCTTGGGATGGGAAGAATAAAAGAGAAAGAGTAAAAGATAGGCGGAAGGAGGGATGCTGCAGGATTTCAGGATGTCACTGCCTCAGGCTTTTATCACCGTCCTGGTTTATGCACACTCAGTGGTTGGTGGAGCGGTTTGCAGAGGATGAAGTCCCCAGAGACTCCATTTCTGTGCCTTTTTAAAATTTTAAGAGCTGACCTACATGTACATTGCTCCAGTACATTTTTGTGGTACATTGAACATTCATTTTAAAAAATAATGTATAAATTCACAATAAAAATGCACGTATACGAGGACAGGACATGTTAAGTCAAAGAAATTGAATTAGTACTTTTTCAAAGATGCTTCAGACGCCGTGTGGCCCGCTGCACGTCCCTGCACGTTTACGTTAGCTGTAGCAGCAACTGCGTCACATCTCAAGGTTACCCCGAGAATCAGGCTTTTAGGCCGCCTTAGAGGGGAGGGGGGGGAGGGGGGTGTAAAAGTAAGAAGGCGGGTGAGGAGTTTGTGGACGTCTACGTCAGTCCACCTCTCCTGCACTCCCATCCACTGTCATGCAGCAAAATCTTAATGGGGATGAGGAAAATTGGAAATTGCATCCATGCAAGAGTCAATGTCACGATCTAAAATAGTGAGGAAGGGGGAGAGAGGGAGGTGAAGCAGACAGGGCAAGGATCACTTGAGCACTGCAGCATTTGGCCCATGCAACCCCCACCCCACCATGAAAGAAAATATATCCAAAGGATTTGCCAGTGCACGCCGCTCTGATGACTAACCACCTTCCTCCCCCAGAGCTCTTTAAACAACCCCCCATCTCCAACCACCCATCCCAGGGAAAAAAGGGAAGATGGAGAGATGCAGGGGGAAGAGACAGAGAGAGAAAAAATGGAGAAAGAGAGAGAGAGAGAGAAGGGAGGGGTGTTATGTCAGACGCGAAGATTTGTGCCTCTGGTCTCGTGCATGGCTCCCTGGATGAACAGATGGAGGGACAGACAGAGAGGGACAGGTGACGTGCAGCAATGGAGGGATGATGGAGGAGGAGGAGGTGGAATGAAAATGACGCCTTGATGTTTCCAGGGAGTGCAGGGTGGTGCCGAGCTCAGGTAAAGGAGAGGAGGGAGGAGAGGACGGGGTAGAGGAGGAACAAGTGAACAAGGGAGGAAAAAGAAAATGGAAATGCAGATCACAGGAGGTGGGAAAAGAGAAAAGAGGGATCGCTGATATGATCACTGGAGGGAAGATGGTCGATAAAGCAGCGTATCTGCCTGCAGCAGACTGCAGACGTCAGCATGTGAATGTGGGAACACTGTATCGAGGTCGGCACGCTCGCTCTCACACGCAGGCCCAAACCTGGACACACAGCACAATGTACTAGTTTATTGGGCTATTTTTTAAAGATTCAATATGTATTTCCTATGTTTTATTAATCAGAATCCCCCCCAATTTTTTTTTAATGAAATAATAAATTGCACCTTAAAGAACTGATTTTCCTTCACAATAATATGTAAGAAAAAAGGTTATAGGCGCTAATTTTCTGCGCAGACACTCAAAAATGGCTTCAGTAATTTTACAGCAAAGGATTTGTGCTTGGAAAGGATCCATCAACCTTTTTTCCCTACGTCATAGGTGTCACCTCTTCCTTTTCATCTGTGCATATGTAGAAAATGTTGGTGTGCACACATATGGATATCTCAGTGCATATATTAAATATTCTATGTTGCTGCAAATATACTGATATGATAATTCATTAATCACAGGTCACTTGCCACAGCACAAATCCTCCATATGAAAATAACCATATTTTTGTCAATTGAATACATTATTTCATCATAGGAAAAAGCATTCACACACTCTAATCCGTGCAATCTTCCTTTATCGCGGCAGCTTTTCATCGGGATTATGATTTATTATCAGGATTATTTAAAAATGCTTTCTTGTTCATACACAGCAGGGTCCTGTAGTGGAATTGCATCCTTTTTTTTGCACAGAAAAAATATCGGTTTCCTTCCAAACACTTCAAACCCTCTCCCATAGATCACAGTTTGTTCCTTGTGATGGTGGAAGACGGATCACCACAGGCTCTCATACACAAGTGCAAGTGACACTCACAGGGCTCCCTCTGTTGGCTGAGAGAAAGAAGCTGTGTCATTGCAGTGTGTGTGTGTGTGTGTGTGTGTGTGCGTGCGTGTGTGTGTGTGTGTGTGCGTGTGTGTGTCGGGGCTGTGCTGCAGTGCTGCTCAGTGCTCAGGCACGTGGCTCATGTACCACGGGGAGTGTGCAGAGAGATGGAGGGAAGCAGCAGCCACACACAGAGAGGACGAATGGATGCAGGAATCAGTAAATGGCAGCATGTGCATCCGTGTGAAAAGCACAAAGACACAACAGTGTGTGCGCATTTCACTCTGCAGATTTATCTTCTATCTCCTTCCTTCGTTTCTGCCTTCAAGCCATTATTCCCTTTCATCATTTACAGCAGATATTTCTCTCTTCCTATCCCTCACTCAGGCAGATTATATAACCACGATTTAATCTGCTCCAGATCATACTATAATCAGCATAGGATTGCTGAGCAGGGAGACAAAAACACAGAGATGCCATTCCAATTAAAATATCTCCATTAAAATACAAACTGAGGGAAAATGTATGAGTCCAAGCAGACGAATACAAAAAAAAGAACAAGTTCACTTTAAACAAGCAGGAAAGCACGTCAGTAAAAGTAGGTCTCTAAATGTATTTTTAGAAAGAGTAATGGATACTGCTAACACGACACTCTCGGGACGGTTCTGCAGCCAGCAGCAGCAGAGAAGGGCTTTTAAAGATAACAAAAAATATTTGGGTTAGCACATAATTTAAAGTTCTGTGATCATTCCTGTGACTTTGTTGAAAATTTAATAATGTTCTTATAAAAATAAAAGAATAATCTGTTAATGTCATAAACAACATCACTTTATTACACAGACACGATATCTAACGTGGGCATTGTGATGAGTTTTTTCTCTTCTCATTACTACGTCAATAATCAATATATGTATTACATCATCGGTCGGGTTCACAGTTTAATTCCGTAATTGATCAAAATCATGGACATTTCACTGATTAAAAGACCCAAAATAAATGATCTTTCACAAAATAAATAATACATTGACAGAAACTTTAAAAAAAGAAATATAAAACATGTTGTTTCAATGTTACGTGCCTGTAGTGAAAGTTGTGTGCATGAAGGTGATTGTAATCTCTCTCTTTGACCCACAGGTAATAAGACAAAGGAGGGAGTTGTGTCATCAGTAAACACAGGTAAGGAACGTTGTGTAGGTGTGTCGTCCCATTTATGAACTCAGCCATAGCCCAAATCTGTACGGGAAACACAGATGTCTGCTTGTTATTCTACAGGTGATACCTACCTGAAAAATATATTTGCTCAGGGTGAAACCAGTGTTTAGATCCGGTGTTTCCTCAACTCCTGCAGCAAAGAGGAGAACAGCAGTAGCATGTCATCGAGGCTTTTGCTGAAAAGCTGGAGACAGTCTGTGGAAATACTGGATAGTACAGCACAGGAGCCTCCACTCTGCTTATTATTTGATGAGACAGTCCCAGATGTTTCTGTAAAAAAGCTCAGGGAAACATCTGTGTGCTGCTCTTTGGCAGAGGTGGAAGTTAACCAGACCGTGAGCAAAACAACCAGTTACTCTGAATTGTTGTAAAACGGAAAAATATGAAAATGTATAAAATATAAAATGAGAATATATAATATGAATTTTAAATATAATTTAAAAATCGACTTCAAAACGGCTGCGTTAAAGCATAAATTTCACATTTGTGTTATGGCTGTTTAAGCATGTTTTGTAGCGTGGGCCTGCAATGGGCCCCCTGCGGCCATTGGGGGGGAAATACCCACTTTAATTATGTCACCTAAATAGATAGGGAGCACCAAGGTTACACACCTAAAGGCTCATGTATGCGGCCTTTACGTACGGAAAGAGACATCGTCCGTTTGTGTGTGTGTGTGTGTGTGTGTGTGTGTGTGTGTGTGTGTGTGTGTGTGTGTGTGTGTGTGTGTGTGTGTGTGTGTGTGTGTGTCACTACTAACCGTCCTCTATTCTTCCTACCAGTGGCCAACAGGACCGTGGACCAGACCAACATTGTGGGAGACGCAGCGGTTGCCGGGACCAACGAGGTGTCACAGGCGGGTGTGGAGGGCGTAGAGAACGTCGCCGCATCAACCGGGTTGATCAACCAGGTCAGTAACCATGGCAACATTGGGTGAAACCAATTGGCTTCAACAGGTTTAGGTCATTTGCCACCAGTAGCACCATAAGAGAGCATGAAGACTTTTTTAAAATCAAATTATGATGTTTTGATATTTTCATCTATTTTGAATAAATACATTATTGCTTATCTACTAGTATTTTTTTTAAAATCTTTGATTAATTGATTAATGTTGAAACATTAAAAGAATAGAGAAAAATGCAGATTTTATGTTTTAAAGTGTCATCTTTAAAATCCTCTTTCTATTTAAATCCTAAATATATTCTACATAAAAGGTCATTTATATCTAACTCTTTATATATTTGCACTTTATTCATAATTTTCTTTTGTTTTCAGTCATGATTAAATTTAGGATTTTTAAAATTCTGTCTAAAAGATTGGTCAATGTAATTTGCACGATTATGATTTGAAGACTTGTCAAACCTGTTAGATGTATGAGCATCTAACGTTTGTGTGTTTGTGTTTCATGCACGTCTTTGTGGCAGTGTTTCTGTGTTTCTGTGTTTCTGTGTTTTGCGTGTCACGTGTCTGTGTCGCTGTCGTTCTCACGTTTTTTCTCGTCTATGCTGTTTGTGTCTCATCTGTGTTTTCCTGATAGGAGGAGCCTGTATACGAGGTGCCTATTGGACAGAGCAATGTGGGGGTCATAGGTCGTCCCCGGGGTGGGCTCGGGTGAAGGAGAGACAAAGAGGGGAAACTCTGCATGCTTCACGCACAGAGTTATCAGTTTATTAGGCTCACCTGTACAATGTAATGTAATGAGTCAGACCACCGTTTTGAGGTGGGATTTGTTGCACTGGATTTGTTGCTTTGGTTTGCATTAAATTGTACAGGTGTACCTAAAAAACTGGTAATCCAGTGTATATTAGATAATAACAGCCCACAACAGACTGGGTGAGCGTCAAGAGAGGAGAGTAGAAAGAGCTCAAACACAAATACCTGCAGGGTTTTGGCTTCGGACAAAAGCTTTCACTGAATGACAGTATAAAAGCATGAAAATACAACACAATATCTAACAACTTCCTTACTTTGCGATCACTTTCTTCTGACCTCTCAGACGCTTGCTCATTCACGTGGTTTAGGCAACGATAAACACTAAAATTGCTCATTTCTAACCATGTAGCTCCTTCATGTAGTCCCAAGTGCAGAATTCATGGATCTTCCTCATTCATTCAGTAGCTTCATGCACCGCTCAGGCTGAACCAGCCCTGTGTGCCTAGAGCCTGGCAGGTGGAGGTTTCCTTTCACTCTTACATTGTTGTAAATCTCTAATCAACTAACTGACACCCCCTGGAAAGTGTTTTAAGCATGACAATAAAGAGTTATTGAGTCAACCGGACAGCATGGTTCCTGTATCTGCTTCGTTAGATCACATCTGGTGAAAAAACAAAAGCTAGACAGGTGGTCGATAGTGCTTTTGGCCCTCCGCCCTGCCCATCGCCTCATTCTTTTCATCGTCACAGAAGAGCCTCCACCTCTCTTTTGTGTCTAATTTATCATTATCCTACTTCTTCCTGTCCTACAGGGAGAATATGGAGGGATGGAGCAGGGCCGCGAAGGAGGAGAGGTAAGGAAACAAGTCAGGCCACTGCTGGAATTTAAACAGAGCGGCTTATGAATACGCAGCAGCTCAGTCAGATCAAATTAAAGGTGGCGTGTGCGGCTAAGTGCAGCATTAGTAACTAATATTTCACTTCTACTACATTTCCAGGGGAAATATTGTAGTTTTTTTTAACAACATTCACTTCATGTGACAGTTGTGGTTAGTTTGCAGATTAATAAGCAAAATTATGATTCATTAAAATGAAATCAATTGCCACAGATGAACACATCTGAAATGCAACAAGGGATCCCAGGTTGTAAAAGCAGCAAATAAACGCAAATAGCTTATACTTTAGAAAAAGTACTCCAAAATTGTACTTGAGTAAATGTACTTGTAAAATGATCTTGATGTGTAATACCTGTGCCCATTACTTTTACGATGTGATGCAACTTTTAATCTTTTCTTTCTTTCCTTTCTTCCAGGGGTATTAGTTGTCTTCAGGACCCCCCCACCCGCCTCCCGTCTTCTCCAGCAGCCCCCCCGGCCCCCCTCGCCTCGCAGACTCCAGATGTTCGACATATTTTTTTGTGACTCTACGGAACCAAAATCAACTAAAACAGACTCTTCCAGATGCCGCACCTCAGCCCCTGTATCCACCCCCTACACACCCCCTCCTCCCCCTCCTCACACACCCCTGCCTCCCCACCCCATCCCACCCCCTCCACCCTCTGACCCCCTGCAGCCTGTAGCTTCTACTCCACTGCCCGTCTTGCCCGTCTTACCCCCCCCCCCTTACTCACCTGTGTGTTAGTGTCGTCCTGATATGAGCCCTGATGTTGTTACTGCCCCCCCACGCCTACAAACCTATAGGGAAACCTCACACACAAACACACACACACATACCAACACGTACACACACACAAACAAAAAGAGACACACTTTCATTAAACACACGCATGAAACACACACACAGTGCATACCATCAACGCCAGCACAGACGCACACGCTGACCAGATCAGTGTCATCCGTCAGAAATGAAATCATGGTTGTGAGACTCCACTCAGGCCTCTGCACTGCAGTCCACAGCAGTAACTGATGACTGAGGCAGGATGTGAGCTGCTGTTTGTGTGCCTGCGTGTCCAAAGCTTATATTCTATATATATAGTATATATATATTCATGTGTGTGTGCATGTGCAGCTGTGGCATATGAAACAAAATAAAATAAATCTCCGGACGCTTGTGCAGGGAATCGTGCGTTGATGGCGGATCTCGTTCTGTTGTGTGTGTGTGTGCAGTAGTTAGTTAGCCCCGGTAGACTGCATGAAGAGATTTTTGTAGAACGACTCGTCACGTGTTGAAACTGTAGAGTAGCAGCTGTTTCCGTGTGGCTTTGTATGGCTTAAGTGTGTGTCTCGCCTCGACGTGTAGAAACAGGGTTATTAACAGTGTTGTTCACCTGAAAATAACGCACAGGGCTCATTCTTCTAATCGATATTAAATATTCACATACAAGCTGCAATCGATAACTGATGGTTTGATCCGATTTGACTGACAGGGGCATCTCTCTGCAAACAACGATATTTGAATAATAAATTATAATTGGTGATTGGAAATCCTGAATATCTTCCTATTTTCTGTCCCAATCCAGCCCAGTGTTTCCCATTTGAAATAACCAGTATTGCTCCAACTTAGGCAAACAAAATTATGTGTTCATATTTATATGTTCAAGCCAATTAGTGGATATCAAAGTTTCCAAATGCACCAGGGTGAATTCGGGGGAAAATGTGCAGGAAAATGCTGCAAAAACCATTTAGAACAGAGTCTTGGGTTTGAATGTTTCTTTCATTGTAAAGATAGAGTCAGGTCAGGATGAACTTGGACTTAGAGGGAAATTAAAATGGAAAATATGGGGTTTAAAATGTGTTTTCAGGGGAAAATGAGCAGTTGATTTCTGATTATCATGTAGTTGCTTTTTGGTGTTTGTGAAACTGGCTTGCATGTCAAAGAGGAAAAGTGAGCAGCCTGGATGTCATTCAGATTTCTGTGATGAAAACAATCACTCAATAAAAGGGAATCGGTCCAATGAGAGCGCAGGATGAGGGTTTGTGTTTTCACTGTAGTTCAGCTTTGTGTGTAGTTCTGTGTACAGCTTGAATTCTGGGATGTGTAGTGGATTTTTAGGGGTAGTTTTAATTTTAACACTAACTGGTGTTGTGACCAGCTCGACTGTCTCAGCCAATCAGGCGATTCCCTCCTCTCGTCACAGTGTAACGCCACCTTCCACTGCTCGTCTGTGTGTGCGCGTCAGTATGCACTGTATGTGTGTGCGTATATGTGTGTGTTAACGTAGAACGGTTTCAGCCAGCAATGTGTGTGTATGTGTGTTTCTGGAGCAGGTGTGTGTTTTTACTTTGAGGCCAATGGAAACTGATGACTGCATGTTGCCTTATTAAGCAATCTGACATTCACACACACAGACCATACACTTCAACACACTAACATGTACACACACACACTGTCTAAACAACACCCCCCGCCCCCCAACACACACACAAATACACACACCATGTTTAAGTTGGCATCAAAGCAGACTCGCTGATTTTATAAACAGTACCAGTGAAATTAAAAATGTTTTGTTGAAATCCAGCTACAGTGTGGAGAGTTTATTGAAGAGGTGCCTGAATGAAAATATAAGGTTTTATCACATTATTATTATCACATAGTCGGGGCCAGATTATCTCGCTAAGGGGCCACAGAACAAAACTGAGCTACCAGTCCCAGACAAAGATGTTTGTTTGCTTTCTTATCAAAACTTAGAAATAAGAGTATTTGTATTATTTTGTCTGTGCGGGGAGGTGGTTAACTTAGCTTAGCATTAAAAACAGCTCAAACAACTCAGAGCATACAGCATTATAATTTGTCTGTTGTAATTCATGTTTAAATTGTACAAAACAAAAAGAGGAACAATTATGACGACTGGTTTTAGCACGAGTTTCATGCTGGGACTATTTCTTGACCCAGAACAGCATCAACCCAGTATGCTACTTCTAAGCAGTGTTGGTAGCAAGTCATTGCCTGATGCTACAGTAAAATAAACTCACGACACGCCCATATTTTTCTCAACATTTTATTGGTTTCCACAAAATGAATAAAAATAAAAAGTAATTTCCTTCAAAATGGTTTGTATGTTGAGGAACTGGACGGTTAAAATTGAGAAAATAATGAAACCAGGGATCAGGCGGTCACAGTGACACCTCGCCTCCCACCCTGCTCCTTTCTTGGCGAGTGGAGGAATAAGGGAGAAGCTGCTTTTATAGATTAGAGCAAGCGGCGGGGACATGAGGAAGAAGAAGGAAGGGACAAGGAGATGGGGAGAGCATCTTTTTAATCTTGAAAAGGTAAAAACTACAGGAGAAAAATACTACATCATTGTTGGGAATCCTGAACCTTGGCAACTTCACTTCTAACCTTTACACCTCAGTGAGAGTGAGAAGACAAACTCAAGGGTAATAAACTATTCTTTTATTCACATGAAGTTAAATCTGAATCCCTTTTTATTAAAGTGAAACTGCTCATTCTCAGAGCAGACCTCTATCTGAAATAAGGCATCTGTAGTGATGACGACTGCAACAGGAGGGTCACACATGCATTCAGCGATCACAAAAAATAAAGGGCGCTTTGAACATGGCTGCCTTACAACAATACCATTAACATGTATATGGGGTCTGAGGGAGGGATGGGGTTTTCCATTGTCTCTCAGGACGGAGCTCTATCTTCATTTTTTTCAACAGAAGCAAAACAGGAATTGGCAAGATTCAAGCAGAGATAAAGATTCAGTATATCGGCGGCACAAAGATCACAGGGTAAATACCAGGCTGGCCAATGTGTAGCTGCGCATGTGTGTGAGAGAAAGAGCCAAAGAGCAGCCGTAAACAGCGATATGTTCTGAAGGCTGTGTGATGGATGGAAAATGCCAGGAGAGGCTGATCAATAGCAGGCGGGTAGAGGGGGCGGGAAGTGCGGGTGGCGATTGGCTGTTTATGTGAAGGTGAGCCCCGCCTCGTTGTAGACTTTGAAGACCTTCTCGATGGCGTTGACGTAGGCGGCCGTCCGCAGGTCCAGGCCCAGGTTGTGCTTGCTTGCTGTGCGCATGATTTGCTGAAAAGGCAGGAGGGACATTTTTATTAAGAAGTACATATAACAAGAGTCCCTGAATATCTCAAAGACATAATCAATTATCATGGCCTGAACACAGATGAGAAAGAAAAAAAATATGAACTAAATAAAATTAAGTGTTTATGGATTAATTACAGTAAGTCATTTATGCCAAAACTGACACTGTTGTGGTGTTTACGGATTTTACTGAGCACCAATATATTGAATTCATATCAAGAACAAAGTCAGATTTGTGCATCCTTACACTTGAGATGAGATTTGATTACTTTACTTCAAATCAAAATGGATACAGTGAAACACTGAGTATTTTTAGTGGTCGATAGAAATGTTACTGTTTTGACAGAAAGCTTGAGAACCAACAAACATTTGCAGATCCCTGATGTGGAAGTCTAATGTCTCATCTCAGTTTACTAAACTAAATATGGCACCTGCGGGTTCACTTACCCGAGCAGATCTCTCCATGGTGTAGGCCAATCCAGAGTGAACGATGTCCTTCTCAGAGGCACCCTGCAAAGACAAATGAGTGTTAAACAAATGGTTAATCTTAGACTTTTAAATCTCTTATGAACCTTTGCGTAGCATGAGATTCTCCTCTCAGGTCTCCTCACTATCCCAGAGACCAGATGACAAACTAAATGGGACAGAGCCTTTGCAGTCTGGACCTCGAAGCTCTTGAACAACTTGCGCAAGGATATTAAGTCGTCTGAGTCAGTGTCATCTTTCAAGTCTCTTCTTAAAACTTACTTCTACTGGAAAGCACTTCCTGATGCTATCAAAGCCAGTCGTTTATTCAAATTATTTAACTGTTCAGTTTATTGATTTGTTATGCTATATAACAGTAGATGTTACTCACAGCGACTCTGGCCTGGAAGTCAGCAGTGGGTACGACGGGAATGGGTCCCCCCTGTTTGCCAAACTTCCTCTCCAAACTCTCCTGCACAGACACTATAAGAGAGAACATGGGAGAGGTAAACAAGATATCAGGAGACTATTTTGTTTCTTCATGCTGTATTCTAAAAGCTTGTTTCAGCTGTCGGTAGATTGTGCAGGATTTACAAAGCAGTCGTCTTGTACTCACTGAGCAGATGGTAGTTTGAGTCCCTCTCATATTTGAAGGTCAGTCTTCCATAGCTGACATGGTTAAGATTCTTCAGCCACTCGAAATACGACACTGTCACACCACCAGCATTCAGGTACATGTCCTGAAGAGTAAAACAACACTCACTCAGATTGATCTGCCTGTTTGAAATAATCCTTTTTGATTCTGACAAACAAAGACACTGAAATTAACACTTAATGTTATTAATTTTACAAGTAAAACAAAACAGATGAGAAGAACCAAGACTGGAGGAAGTGTAAAAACGAAGTAGAAATGTTCTACTTCGTGTGCGTGTGCACTTACAGGGATGACCATGACGTTATTCTCCAGGAAGATCTTGTCGGCATCTGGGGTGGTGGGACCGTTGGCACCCTCAGCAATTATCTACAACAAACAAACGGAACTTAAGATGACTGCACTCATATCAATCCACATAATGATTTAAGGGTAGATCAAAATTATTATTTGCCTTGGCCTTGATTCTGCCGGCATTATTACGGTTGAGCTGCTTTTCTCCAGCAGCAGGGATCAGGATGTGGCAGTCGGCTTCCAAAATGCTCCCTTCATAGGGTTTGGCTCCTGGGAAGCCCACAATGGTGCCATGTTGCTGCAGAGACACAAGAAAAAGGAGGATAAATATAATGTTTATTTCCGGAAGAAGAAATGCCAAATGACAGAAGTCCTGTTTGAAGAGAATGAATCAGTAAGACACAAAAACTGTGCTGGTACCAGTTTGTAGTCCTCCAGCTGCTTGGGGTCGATGCCGTCTGCGTTGTAGATGGATCCATCGATCTCACCGATGCCCACACACTTGGCCCCAAACCTGTGCAGGTACCTCATGGAGTGAAGACCCACATTACCAAAGCCCTGTGAAAAGTCACGGCAAGAAGATAATCATTAAATAATATAAATAGCAAACATATTGTGTGTGTGTGTGTGTGTGTGTGTATGTATGTATGTATGTATGTATGTATGTATGTATATATATATATATATATACACACAATACCAATTTTATTCAACCATAAAGTATAGCTCAGCTCCAAGGAACTATATCCTCTGGTGCCACCATGTGGACTGCTAAGGTTATAACACCACCATCATCATATGCTGTAATATGAGCTAAAAGGAGACGTCAGACAAGTAAAGTATGTTTGATTATGTTGGTGAGAAATGGAGACAGGATAGATACAATAAAAACACAGGATGTTTTCTGGGTAATATTCAGTTAACTGGCTACATATGGCGATGTGAGTAAAAACAAGATCTGCACTGTCCTCTCTTACGAATATATCGCTAAACAAATCTAATCTCAGCACAACGTAATCCACACATACACACGCACAGAGGGATAAGCTGAACTTTCGTCATGATTCAGCTGTTGTCGCCGACTCTGCACCTCCTCAGTGCCCCCCCCCCCCCTTACCCCCATCATCACTCGAATACCCTCTCCACAAACCTCATCTCCTTTCAACATCTAAAATTGTTTTATTACTGCTGAGAAAAATTTGCCTGTTTGAAAATCTGTATAAAACAAAGAAACAATAATTGCAGGTGCAAACAAGTATAAGCACAACCTCTTCTACGTGTGAGAAGGTTACAGAGGGTGCAGCCCTCCTGACAGACACACAACATACAGGGTCGTTAATCAAGAAGGTCAGATTATAGTTTTTGTCATGGAAAAGTGGTAAATGCCCAAAGTAGTCGAGGAAAGCAGCAGAGGCCGATGTCGAGAGGTTGCCATGTGTCAGTGTGTCTTTGTGTCCACCACACGCGAGGTGCTGCCATGTGACGAGTGGAAGTGAAACGGCTGCTTCTCTTCTTAAAGACGAACTGTTTAAATGAATGGTTCACTTAAAGAAAGAAAGCCCTTCCCATGGTTCTTTGTAACTCACCTTTGTTTCTTTCTAACACCTCTAAGACTTTTCCATTTTGTTGCGTTATGTGAAATAAATGTTCATGATCTGAGCATTCCACTGATTACATTTAATCCGTCACACAAAGACCAAAAAAACTAAAATATCAAGTTCAGTAACATAACAGATTTATTTTTTTTATGCTCGACAAGCCGGAATTAGGGAAGGAGAGCAGGCTCATTTCTCCCATAAGACTATTAATTAGTCTTACTTCCTTTGAATCATTTCCCATTAACAAAGAAGGGAAACTCCTTCAGTTCCCTGCCGCAGCTTGGTGTGAGGAGATCAGGGCCAGACTAGAACAGATGGCACGGCTCTGATTGAGACGCAGCTCTAAAGCCCCCTCATTGTGCTTTCAAATGAAATCTTAAACCCTGCAGTATTGACAGTACATTTCCCCTTGAGCAAAATGTTTCCACTGTGATCAAACCACACATGCAGGCGTTAGTTTGTGTACCTGGATGATGAAGGTCTTGTCCTGGCAGCCAGGGGTCAGGCCCACCATGCTCATGTAGGACGCCTCATTCATGAAGTTCTCGATACCATGGAAAACTCCACGGCCAGTGGCTGAGATACGTCCGTGGATTCCTCCCTGGCTGATGGGTTTTCCTGTCACACATGCATGAGCGTTGATGTCCTGTAAACACGGGCAAGGAAGGTCAGAAGACAAACATTATAGACTAGAAAATTATGTAAACAGCACGAGTATAGTTACCATTTTCTTAAAGCTTCAAGCTTTCACTCATTCTCAATTTAATATGAATTCTTGAATCTAGTCAGAGTTTTGAAAAAAGCATGTGGTGGCCGTGTTGGCATGCCTATACTAAGAGGTTGAGTAGTGCCAGTTCCAGGCAGTACAGTGGTTGACAGAACATCAGCGCACACTACTCATTACACATAATCCTCTGCACTCAGATACCCAGAGCAGGAGTGTTTCACACACTCTTACGTCCTGCCAGGGGTATCAGGAACAGAGGTCATGTGACTGTATAAGGTGAAAGGAGGTTAAAGAACTAGAGTGGAAAGGGGAATCAAGTGTCACTGAGAAAGGAGTGGGATTTAATAATGTTTTAATGACATGGATATGCAAGGGTGCTTGATGTATATTAATTATAGATCATGAAACCCTATATTGGATTGTGAGTTCATAAAATTACAACAAAACAATTAGTAGCCATTGAGGAACCTGTTTAAAAGATACAGATTCTAGCAAAACCCCATTTCCTGGTCGACTCACTGGTAACCAAAAAAGGCAAAAAAAAAATGAACGAGCGCAGGAAAAAATGAGCACTATTTTTATTAAGAGGACCAATGATATATCTGATTCTACATAAGGGAGGGACTAACTTTAGCTGTGCATAAAGGCTACCTCTGAAAGGCTTCAGCTGAAAGACATGTTGCCACACTGTTGTTGCAGGGTTGGGTAACGACCATCAATAATAATCATCATCCATTATTGATGACAGGTCAGAAGAATGAAGAGTAGTGGCCAGAAAGCCAGTCTGTGATTTTTGTTTACCCTTATTCAGAGTAAGACAGAGAGAGCCCGTCAATTCATGTTATATTAACTTAGCTACAGTGGGATTTTCTGCTACGACTGTACACGTGTGGCCTCCACTTTCTCCTATAATTAAAATATCTATAACTGAACCCACATGCTTTCATATTTCATTGGTAGTCCCTATTTTTTTGTAAACTGGATAACTTTCCTTCCAGATGAACATAGTGGCCAAACTTATAACTAGTCTGGTGCTCGTTCAACACATCAGAACAGAATTAGCCTACAAAGTTAGCAGTCTGATGGTTTGCAAAAGTTTGGCCTGGAGTCAAATTCCTGCCATGAATTATCGTTTCAGTCCAGCCCTGGTAGGGTCATTTGAATTCTCATAACACTGCAGCTGGCTTTTCCAAACACTTTTCTGAATATCCCAGACCTAAAACGTGCTAAAAATAAATACCACGTGTGAGTCTTTGAGAATTATAACTTGTGGCAATTGGATGAAACTTTTAACAGTTGTTATAAGCATATGAACATTCTGATAATACACACAAACGTGGGTAAATATATTCTATCTCTGATCAAATAACACCTGTTTGAGAGGTTTTGATAGCAGAAGGATTAACTGATAGCACACACAGAGAAACACACAGGCCTCTGCCTGCAAAGCTGACTTCAAGAGAGCAGGAATGTCTCCCTAATGGGAAGGGAGAGGCAGGAAACCACTGCTCGTGGTTTACATGAGTCACTCCTTGTTTTTCCATTTGGCCCATTTTCCGAGTTGTACCAAAAGAACCAGTCGAAGCACACAGATTTCTATGTCTGAGAACTCACAGTGTGTGCAATGGTGTTGGCGTATGTGTCGGCAATCCAGGACATTTCCCTCTCTCCTGTGCTCATGTCTGGGGCAGGGACATCGATGCCAGGTCCTGGTGAACAGAGATTGTGTAGGAGAGGAAAAGAGGGGAGAGTATTGTAAAGTATGCCAGCGACTGTGTACCTCTGCGGATCCTAACAAATTTGAATGAACTTTGTCATTGACAGCACGGTATCGGATGACAGAAACATGAAGCACAAGACATTGTGTCATACTGTATATACATGTGCCCTCGGGCTGGTATCCTGGAACAAGGTCCAAAAACAGAAGCAGGCATGCAGAGAGGTGGGGGAGGGGAGTACTGAGAGTAAGAAAAGGATGAGCCAATCTCTCAATAGGGGCAGTTTGACCATGTTACACTCAGTGACAGAATAGAGTAGAGAATGTGCAGTGGGTATTGCTTCACCTCCAGGGTGTATGTACGAATTCACCAGTGAAGGGCCTTGTATAAAACCTCACCAAATGAAACAACTGTGTATGTTTACAAGCATATAAAATATACACAAATAACAGACTGTTATATTACTCAGTGCTGTTTGCACAGAACACTATAAACACTAACTTGCATCCAGGCAGGGCTGAAGAATGTGCCCGTATGGGGGCTGTTAACCTGCTGATCTGAGTGTGTGTGAACTTCCAACATAATTACTACTAATCTTACAACTTCCTGCAGAAACTAAAATAATTTTAGAAAATGTTTTTAGTTCTATAATAGTGTTATGTTTACCACCATCTCTTCAAATAAATACTTAAATTAATTCTTCCCTATATTATGTTCTTTTTACTCCTCTACTCCTTACTAACTTCAGTTACTTTGCAGATTCAGGTTACTAATAAAAACACATAAGTATGGTGTTGTTGAAAGTAATCAAGATTATCCCCATCTTTACCAGCCGCAACATTAAAGTGTTATACCCACTGGTAAATGCAAAATTTTACTTGTAGGAGGGTATTTCTGCACAGTAGTATTGCTACTTTTACTTAACTAAAAAGTTTAACTACATTTTCCACCGCTGCATACAGAATATAGGCGTTTTCATTTCAGGTTTTTCCACCTGTAAACATGAGATTCACAGTGAAACTCTATCTCAATCCCTTTTCTTTCTTTTGACACCACTATTGTTTCTCTCGTCAGTTGACACAGGCACACCCTGAGCTACCCCAGCCTGAATAAACAGCACTAGATGACAGGAGATATTTGCTTCCCTCAGGTAATATTCATCACTACACCTCTTTGAACAAACAGTGACAAGGACACCAGACATTAATCTTTCAAAACAAACAAATAAAAAGCAGTACGACAAATAATCACTCACAGAAAAAATTATAAAACCGTTTCTAACTTTCCGAGTACCAAGTTTTAAGATTATTGATTAAAGAATCTCACCAATGAATCCCTTCTTGGCCAGCTCAATGGTGAATCTCCTTGTAATCTTCTCCAGCTCATTATCCTACAGACGGACACACAGACAGTAGAGGTCAATAAAAACACAGTGGCAGTTCCATATAAAGCAATATGGCAATCAGATATTTAGAAAGAAGCTCCAGCTATTTTGATAAGAACAGCCAATGAACTTTAAATCTGTTCATCTCAAAGTAGCCATCAATAGATGGACTAAATTCCCTATCATCAATCAAATAAAAGGCTGGGAATCCTCACTGAAAGAATGTGAACATTGCACTGTTTATCTTCATTTACTGGCACCACAGTTCTTCCAGGTTTTAAATAAAAATTAAACTCGATCTCTCTCCATTCAATGGAGGACTAATACAACACGAAGGGGTGAGACTCTGCAGCCCTGGCTTGTGCATTCTTGTTTGGTTGAGTCATCCTCTGGGGTTTGTTTGGATGTGAGAAAGACACACAGCGAAACTGATATTCCGCATATGACTGCCAGCCTCAAGATCTCATCTTGGACTCACTTTCCTATAAGCATTACAGCACACACGCAAAACATTGCTGTAAATCTCCACATGTGCATGTTAAGTGTAGGCGCGGAGAGACTGACATTAGAAGGCTTACAGAGTAATTCTTGGGGTTGATCTTGACTCCAGCTTTGGCTCCCCCAAACGGCACATCTGGAGGAAAAAAATAATGCAGCTTAATAAACCACAGGAACATACTGTAGATATGCTTGTGCCAACACACAAGACGATAACATACGCATGCAGAGCTGCATTTTTAATGTGTAGTTAGAAGACAACGAGGCAAAATTAAAGATTGATTCCTATTCTCTGCTAGCATTACATGACCAATAACCTAACATGCTGTCAAATGGTCCCGATTGCTTTTGAACATTAAATGTAAAAGAGATGAAAGCGCAAAAAGAAATTGTAGAGATCAGGGGATAAGAACTAAGAGGCTTTGTGGAAAGCTTAGACTTCAATACCTACCGACAACGGCACACTTGTAGGTCATCAGAGAGGCCAGGGCTTTCACCTCATCCACAGACACATCTGGACTGTAACGGATACCTGAGGAAACACACAAACATACAGAGGGAAGTTTAAAACATGATAACCTTACAAAGAAAAACTGGAAAAAAGGAAAATGCACAAAAAGGGCTTGATGTGTGATCATATTCAAGTCATTCAAATGGAGTTTTGGTATTTTTACAGAATAATATTTAAAATAAATGGCCTACACAAACACCATCACATGTGTATCTCAACAACAGAATAATACTATCAAAGACTGGACCAATGCTTGCTCGCAGTATGTTCTCCACAATTGCACAAGACCACATAAACCGGTCAGAGATCACTGATTGTGTCTGACAGCCACAGTAACGGAGGTGGGCGGGTGGAGACCGAGTGAGCCAATCCCAGCCCTCCATTCTGACCCCAGCCCGCAAGCTGCAGTGATTTCTTCCTGCTGCCTTGGCTTTACTGCCGTTGCAAGAGTAACATGTGTGGGTCTACCCCAGCACAGCGTAAAAACGAGATCAAATAGCCAGCTGCCGGCCAGGCCATACCGGCACAGTGTGTGTGTGTGTGTGTGTGTGTGTGTGTGAGAGACTGACAGTGATACCAAATATAGCATATCCAGAGTTAGCTTACGTGGAGAAATCCAAGGGCAAACGCCACAAAGAGGGGACTGCAGAATGGAGAAGAAAGCACTGTGTGTCATTGCATGTGTTCCAACCATGAGCAAAAAAACACAGGAAGGGCAAGATCCCACTTACTGGCATCATTTATGTTTGTGTTAACACAGTCAGAGCCTCTCGTCCCGGGTCTGTTATTACTGAGATTTTGGAATAGACGAGGAAAAGATCAAACATCCTGAAAACAAAGCTCCATCTTGTGGAGTGCTGTTGTGGTTTCCCCTTCATCTTCCTCGCCATTCATCCACAGATCAGCTGAGTTTCCTCAGGCCGACCGTGGAGGACAATCTCGGGCACAGTAATCAAATTAAAAAGGGAAAAAAAGAATAAGCCTAGCTGCCAACCCATCCCCCATCCAACCAACCATCTATCCACCCAACCAACAGCCGATCCCAGCAACAAGGAATCAAAACACGTCTGTAAACACATTCCTCTGAGTGGGGAGGAACGATTTTTTTCATATAAACTGAGACCACTCTGAAATTCAGAGTTTCCACTGCAGTCAGATGAGTTGGATTTTTTTCACAAGACCTCACAAAATGGAGCTTTGTGAGTCAGAGCCGCTTGGCTGCATTGCTACACTCCTTTTAAAGCAAGTTTTGGCTAAGATAAAGGTGTGTTTGGTTGATTGTATCTTAAAATAGTTAGTTGTTTCATAAATACCCATTTAATCCTGTTGATTTTTCTTCAGCAACCACATAACTCTTCATGTGTATGTGTATATATATATGCAAGTCTGAGTCCATTCAAAGGTTTTTAACTTCTATAAACATACCTATGCAACTTTCACAAACTGCTGAACTTGTGTTTTCCACGTGACATGAATTTATGCCAAGAATCTATTCCACTTCTGCACAGAAAGGAGAAGGATGTTGACTAAACAGATCTAGAGTGGCGTGTACTGTAGAGCAACTTGTCAGAAACTCTACTCTGGAAGTGTGAAAACAATGAGATTATTTTATGCTGAAGGTGCAGCTTGGACCACAATGGCTCACTATTAAAAAGTGACAAGATGGGCTGACCAAACTGAGGATAGCAGGTTAGGATACTAACCTCAGGAGAAGCAAAGTAGTAACACAAATATACATTAACAGTGACAGATGCTGGTGAGTAATGGAATGAAATTTAATACCGAATTAACAATGCTTGTGTTTAACTGGTAAGTAAATAGCTGTTAATGCTAAGGCTGGCTATGTGGCACAAGCAAGAATCACATATAGCCCCAGACGCTCACTCAGTAGAAAGCAGCTGTTGCTCTATGTGGCCCTTAAAGCTGGAGCATGACCATGTGCGCACACAGAAACAGCCTTTGCACTTTTGATCTGACCACAACTGAGGGTCTGTGCACCGTATCAATGATTAAACGCAATGAATTTCTTTTTACTCCCCTATCACTATTCAACCGCCATTATAATCGGATTAGGAATGAAGGGGCCTGTCAGACATGTTTACTGAACCACTTGAATCAATAAGCTCTGCAGTTTTGTATATGTAGAGCAAGTTAAGATAAGAGAGAAGTTGTGGTTTCACAATGATTCCTGCATGGGCATTTTTTATTGTGTAAAAGACAGTATAACTCCAGCAAATTGCGAAACGATTTCCAATTTTTTTGCCACTTTATAAGTTTGAATTCAAAGTTAAAACCTTCAGTGATTTGTGTGGTCAACCATTGGAACAACTGGTTAGCTGTTCCTGTGATCTAAATCAAGCAACGCGAGACAGGAAGTAACACGTTCTAGTAACACTAACGCTATAGAGGATTTCTAATGCCAAGCTGGGTTTGGATACAGCTTCGGCTTGTGGTGATACTCTGCAGTGATACTCTCGCTCTCATGAGATGCATCGAGGAAGTTTTGCTCAGTATAACTGAGATTTGATTTGACTCCGATTTTTCCCTGCATTTCAACTGGCTGTTAAGTGTGTGGTGCTGCAAATTCATCAATGGGTGCACGGATGCATTACTGATAAGTGGTATGTTGATTTGTAATGGATACTTTATCTGGGTGACGTAGATAAGGCCATTCTGACTCAGTTTCTCAGACTGCATCCTTTTAAAAAACTATCTGTGTATGGCCCATTCAAGGAACGTGCACGTCTTCAGTCTAAATCTGCCTCCCCCCCAGAATAGGCCTTCATTCACCACGTTACACGGCTGCAGTAGAGGGTTCCGTGGTGTTAATAACAGGCCAATGTCTGCTCCATACCATTCAAACATGCCCTTCGACTGCGCTGACTGAAAGGTATGCCTCTTTTCTACTGAGATCGCCTCCTCTCCACAGCCCCCTCCCCCACCTGTCACACCGCTGACAAATAGGAGTGCCTGGAAACACGACCACCCCCCTCCCCAAGGCTGACACACCTCCCGTCTTCCTATACATCATAGCTCCACTCACAATTTACCCAGAGTGCACTATAGCAGAAAACCCATAATGCTCCGGCTCTGAACCTTGAACTCTGAACCACGGAGCATAAGTCAGTGAACATAATATCCTCTATATTATAACATATTCTGCTTGAGCCTGACACACAGTATTGACAGCTCCTGCATAAAGTAGATGAGTATTTGCATATACAAGGGGGAGGATCATAATCAGTGTATTAGCTCTGCTTTTGGGATTTTTCAGCCTTCTTTGATTCAAAGGACATGCGCAATGGGTCCAACCATGTGTTCTGTGCAGCAAATGTGGGGATGCTAAAGCTGGAAATGCTCAATGACATAACTGGGTTCTGCCCTCTCCATCACACCATACATTAGATTAGAATAAGCATAGAGCACGTTGGTGATGGCAGGAATTAGATTATAACGGGTGCATCCATCCAAGTTTGGAGATCAGACCAATGGATAATGAGAAAATTATGTCAAAACTATTGCATTAGTAAGTTCGTTCTTAAGATTGATAGATTTAGAAGTAGATAAACAGGGTGATGCTAGCTCGCTGGTGGCCCTCAAGCTAGCAAACAACAGCCACAGGTGAGCAGGAAGGTCACTGTAAACTACCCGGAAAGTCTCAGTTTAAGCAGCCAGAGTTTATACTCGGATGTGAGGTCGGTTAGCTCCGGATGAAGCCAGTGGCTGAGTGTGTGTGTGTGTGTGTGTGTGTGTGTGTGTGTGTGTGTGTTGCGGTGAGCTCCATTTGCAGCAGTTGACTTCCTTGTGTTTTGTGCCTTTAAGTGGCTAACGTTGCTGCTAACTCATGCTAAGTAGCCGGCTGGGGCTAACTAGCAGAGGGGCCGGTCGGGGGTCTCCCGCAGGTCTTACCTCCTTTGCAGGGAGTCCTGTGCTGGCTGTGCTGGGCGCGGTACGCCTCGATCACCTCCCACTCTCCGTTATCCCGCTTGATGGGGAACGACAAGCTCAGGACGTGGTTGCAGGGCTTGATGATGCGCAGGATGCCCCGCACACGGTGCCTCTTCTGCTCGGGGGTCTCCCTGGTCTTTATGTCCTCCACCAGCTTGTCCTCCACGATGGAGGCGCCGCGGTCAAAGAAGCCCTCGACCATGCGGAAGAAGTTGGGGTCGTCGGGCTTGTCGGCCGCGTCGGCATAGTGGCGGACCCGCATCAGGGACGCGGACGCCGGGAGAGCGGAGTCCACGCACCCCGAGGCCAGGGCGCTACCCGCCGAGCGGCTCAGCAGCTCCCCGAAATACCGGTACATGACTGGAGGTGGCTGACCGTGAAGAACTAAAGAAAACAGGGCAGCAAAGCAACCAGGACAATGGGGGTGACGACAGGAGAGAGGGGGGACGAAAGAGCGACTCCTCACCGGGTCCTGTCTTCTGGCAGAGTGCGAGCGACCCGCTGCGCGTGTTTGCTTTAAAAAGGTGCACGAGCCCAGCGTGGCGGCGCGAGAGGAGGAGGGCCGAGGCGTGCGCGCGCCCGTGCGAGGCAAGTCAACGCAACTGACAGCGCGCGCTCCCGAGGTGTCGCCAGTGATCCTAGCATCTGGTTTATTGACCGCGCGTGCACGTCAGTTTATTAGCGAGCAAGCAAATCTAAAGCACATTTCATTCCAGGAGGATTAGGTTAATAAAATAAAAATATATATGAAGTAGAATAAAAACAATTAAAAGAAGTTGTAATAAAGATAAAAAGCAAGACATAAAATATAGGAGGATGGGTTGAAAATAAAATGAAATAAGATAAAAAAAAACAATTGAAAGAAGTTGTAATAAAAGATAAAACACAATTAAGACCAGTCGACCAGACAAAAAAAGAAAATCTTAACATTTGTCATATTTTTGTCAGGATTTCAGCTGGTGCCAGTCCCCCACCACCCACCCCTGTGTTGAGGAATTTCTGACCATCCTCACATATTACACCTGCACAATACCATTATGAGAATAGTGCCTGTCTAATTGCACATATACTCCCTTCACTCTTCAAGCAATACCCAAGGTCCGATTATAGATAAAGTGCCAACTAGCTGTACATTGTAGTGTCTTTGCTCTTGGACTTTCATGAGATTTCTTTTGCCTATTTCACCAGTGGCAAGACGTAAGGACACAATGTGATTTAGGAATGCATATTTAGGCTTAACTATCCAATAACAAATACATGATACATGTATATTCAATAGTTTTAGAACTATGTGCAAACAGACATGGGTTCAATGTGGAATTTAATTGGGTTGTGTGCCCACTGTGTGCCATTCTAGATTAGGTTTACGGGAAACCGATCAGGTAGAAAGGAAGTGCACCAGCCTGGTCATTCATTAGTCTTTGTACGGTGACCACAGTGGTAGAGTTTTGTACTTTGTGGCTTGATGGAACAACCTCAGAACAACCTGATCAGTTTAGTGAGTGACACAATGTTGTTCTAATCCATCGAGCAGACTGTAATATATTTTACTGGATAAAGTAAAAAGTTTGATCAAGTGATATAAGGTGAAAAGTCAGACAATCACCAAAGTCAGTGATACACAACCTCTGGAACCATGAATGTCTGCACAAAATGTTCAAATGTTTCAGTCTGGATCACAGTGGTGGACTGACTGACAGACAGACAGACCCATTTCAATCCCTACACCCACCCACTAGCAAACTTTAAGCATGAAAGCATGAAGCATTTTGACCATAAAGATTTACAATTGTTGCCATTCAGATAGTGATATATCAACATCAACTTGAAACTTGAGCCAATTCTTTACATCAGTAATTTAACTTAATTTCCACCTTTCTGAGCTTAGTCTTGAATCCAAAGTACTTTAGCAGCAAAGTGTTCTCAGTGCTGTTAAGTGCAGACAACTTATTATTGCATGTGTTGTCTAAATGTATGTGTGACGTGGGGCATCAATATGCACACATACAAATGTTCTGTGTGTTTGCAAATATGTGTGACCAAGTAAGAGAGCGTAATCCAGGGCAGCAGGTCACACTTGGTGAGCATGTGAATGAATGGGGTGTTGCTGGAGAGCGTTTAGGAGACAACTGGAATAAGGCAGACTTGTGTGTGCATGTGCGTGTGTGTGTGTGTGTGTGTGTGTGTGTGTGTGTGTGTGTGTGTGTGTGTGTGTGTGTGTGTGAGAGAGAGAGAGTGTGGCGACTGCACTACCAGGTTGCTCGAGATAATTTTCATAAGAGGCCTCTTGATGTAGCGTAGGGGCAATGTATCATGGGTACAACCTTCTGATCAGCCAATCAGCAGAGCTTTTTTTTATACTTTGCTCCCATTGCATGCAATCCAATCATTTCCACAAGAGCCAAGACACTGTAACATCAATAATTAAATGCCGTAAATATCTGCTGCTATGCACTTGCCAACATGTGGGAGCAATTTTACGAATCCGAATGCAACTTTAACTCTTGATCCTGAGTCTGCAAAATACTCTCAACATTCTCACGTTCGTGTCTGTGCATCTGCTCCCACACTCTGAGCACAGCTGAGGTACTTAAGCACGAAATCTCTCTTATGTAAAACTGCGTTTATGGCACCATATATATATACTATACTTCACACATATAGTTCATGAAATCATTGTCATCCACTCTACATGGCACAGAGAGAGGGGATATTAGCGCTGAGCTCGGCTGGTTGAAGGCCCTGACCTGGGCTTACACCCGTGGACTCTGCACAGGAGATAAGATTAGATCCAGGTACAAATACACATTTATACTCTATGCTTAAACAGTGCTACAAACACATGATTGCACAATGTTATAAGTCACTTATGGCTCATTTAGGTGTGATTTTTAGACACACATTAAAATTATTAAAGTACATCCAGGTCTGGTGCAGGTTAACATGGTCGCATTGTAGAGCTGCGTGTTCTGAACACCCTGTGTTGTCTCTCTGATGTCAGGAAAGAACAATCAATAGAAACCGTGTTACCCATTACAATGGGAACAGAGTCGAGGCAAAGTCTCACTGGTAGTAATGCAATAATGGAGGAGAGCTTATCACTTTGTTGTTGAAGCTGCTTTCAGACAATCTACTCCAGGGCCATGAGCTTCACTCACTTTTAAAAGCTGATATCCATTATGAAAGCAAGTGATTTTACAACAGAGCGAGCGAGAGAGAGAAAAGATATAATATCTGCATACTATTGGGCCTGTTTGTTCTGTCCTTTTTGGGAGATAACAAGCAGCGGTAAAGATAATCTGAAGCTTTATATACAACTGAGGCCCCTGTCACACCTCACCCTGAGCATACCAGCCATAAAGTGAAGAAGGTGGATGCCACACAATCAGGGGTTTCAGCACAAAAAACTGCATGCAACAGAAATTTGCAACAGATTGTCTGTACACTGAAATTTGCAAGTTGCCACACAATTTAGTTTGCATTAAAAAACCTATCATAAAAATTTGTTTAGTCAATACAGTTTTTGAATTGCAGCGCTTGGCTGTGTTTATCAACATCAATGAATAAAAAGGAGATAAAAAACATTCAGGCTGAGTTTTCCAGATAAACAGAAGGTGTTTGTGGAAAACTTCTGCAAGACTTGAGAGCTAATATCAATAAAAAAAGTGTTTCAAAATTCAAAGAGGCTTTGTCTTACTAACAACTTTGTTTTCAAATGATTCTTAAGCCCATTTTCTTAACTATACTACCATACCTCAATTTTATCTTCTCAAAACCGGCCTTATGACCACCCCTAGAAGATCAGCGGTTCTATTCCAGTCTTCCCCATTCCACATGCCAAAGCGTCCTTGAACCCCAAAGCGTCCTTGAACCCTAAAGTGTCCTTGAACCCCAAATTGTCCCTTCTCATAGAGAAAGTGCTCCACATGGATGCACTGTTGTGTGTGTGAATGGCAAAAACTGTACTGTAAAGCGCTTTGAGTGGTACAGACCATTTACCCTTCTCTCCTGCTCCTTTATGTTCCTCAGCAGCTGTGGCTCAGGAGGTTAAGAGGGTCGTACACTAACTTAAGGGTTGATGGTGCACCTCCAGTCTGCATTCCACAAGTGTCCTTGGGCAAGATACTGGATCTAAAATTGCCCCTGACAGCTGTCCTGACTGAGTGTGTGATAGAAAAAGCTGGGTATAGAAGCATTCTGTGGATGTGTGTGTGAATGGGTGACTGCGACTTGTGCTGTAAAGCACTTCGAGTCAATAAGACTGGAAAAGCTCTAAATAGATATTGTCCATTTAACATTATTTCATATTTATGTATAAAAATGTTCTTACTTATCTAATTTTATTTTATTTCCCCCCACTGTAATTTCTCATCTAATATATAGAGCCTATATTTGAATTGTCGCGGTGCTATAAATACACTTGCTTTGTCTATAGTCGTACAGAAATCCTACACTAAGTTCTTGAGCTGGTTCTTATGAATGCGTCTGCTTGTACAAGGACCCAACCTGTTTTCTCTTGTCATGTCAAACATCAGTCAAAGGACTTCGAACTCTGCACCGCAGGTCAATCTCCATCGGCTCGGCTTTTTCCACCCGCTCTTTATCCAGATACAACCTCGTATTAATACCACAATAAAACAATGGCTGCATTAACAATTAAATTAATAAACATAGAGCAATTCATTAGCCTTTGACTCATTTTATTGCCCACCAGTATTTTCCTGCACGTGTATCTTTAATTACATCATTTGCACATTTACCACCCCACCCCCCCCTCTCTGTTTTGCTCTCTTTAACTCTGCCACACACACTTTTTCTCATTTATCATGTTTGGATTTCAATGGGTGAAGCGCTGTCATGTCATTGGCTCACAGCCTGACAACACCCACCCAACCATAGGGGTGTGACTGGGGGAGGAGAGGAGTGAACAGCAGAGGGAACATGGAGGGGAGGTGACTTCAGCAAGGGCCTGATGACTCAGGTCACATGTTGTTTTTTTTTGAAAATGCTTGGAGGAACAGACTGTTGTTCGGTGTGTGCGTGCGTGTGTCTCTGTGTGTGTGTGTGTGTGTGTGTGTGTGTGTGTGCGTGCGTGCGTGCTTGTGTGTGTGTGAAGGTTGTGAACGTTTTTTGGGAGCTGATGGTTAGAATGAAATTGAAAGAAGAGAAAAAACACACCACGTGACCTCCCCCCTGTCCGCCTCATACTGGGTCATACTGGAGTGTTCAGGCTTCTGAGACAACTCAGGGACACAGATTCCTTCAACAACACAACTACACCAGGGTCACCTTGAAAACCGTCTGCATGGTCAAACCAAAAAAAAAAGAGGTTCCAAATAGTAGTTTAGAAAAATAATCCAACAGGATGAAAAATATTTCCTAAAGCCGAGTTAATGAAGAGGAACTTTGATCGTTGGGAAGTACATTTTCAGAAGTTGTTTCCTTTCCCTTCGGCCAAACTTTCAGCTGTGATTAAACGATTACTGTCAACAAGCATCTTTTATTCCCTTTCAACAGAGCAGCGAGTTCACATTATTTTGATTATTATGATCAGTAGAAATTCAAGGTCAAAGAATAAACGAGGCAATTCAAATATGAAATTAACCCATAAACCTAAGTCAGACCATACCGGGTCAATTTTAAATCTAGAAAGACTTAACTATTGCTTTTTGATCATCTTTAGAAACAAATGTACTTCGTCAATCTGTATGATTAGTTTAATCTTTATCATCTAGAACCATATTCATCTATTATCGAACACTTATCCCAGCTGACACGAGAGGAAGGTCACACCCTGGACAGGTTCTATCGTCTAGTGTGACACATTTAATTACCTGGATTAAAATGTTATAATTAGGATCATGTCTAAGATCAGGTCAGATTATTGCAAAAATAAACACATGGCTGTAAACTTTACATTATGCAGATTTTAATGCAGATTTTACCAGAAATTGGTTGGATTATATTGATTTAGAGGTTAGGGCTGTCAGTATTCACCTGTAAATTTGATTTCAGGTTTTTAAATAAATTGCTGATTAGATTACAAACCAGAATTGTGCCTTTTTTAATTGATTTTATGTATTGTGCATTTGCACTTTCAACTGTATTCACAATGTTTTTTACCCCATACCAGGAAGAGGTATTGCTCTGGTAAAACCTGATGTGAATATGACTAAATAGTGGTTCAAAATAGTAATCCCAATAAAATAAAATCCACACAGATCTGAATCCTGGGCTGGTTTAGACTTTTTAACGTGCTTTTGTAGAGCACATTTTCTATCTGTATTTGTTTTCAAGTCCTGCAGTGACATGTTCTCTGACATATAAGATACACCATTAGTTGTCTGATTGTTCCAAAAACAAAGGAAATAAAAAAAGTGTAACCCACATGTCAATGCCTTTAGACTTTTTTCTTTCTCTGAACCCATTGGAAGTGAGTGGAGATCTAATCAGTTATTTGCCTCTAAGCAAAACTGACTGCAGGAACATGGCCGCTATGTTTCACTGACAACAGTTGAACACTAGATGGAGCAAGACCCTTTCCCTGCATGCTGTAGTCTGACTGCATCAATGTGAAGGTGAGAATATAAACTCGGGTTCACAGCCTTTTCATTCAAACCGAGGTTCCTACTGAGTGACACCCAAATTAACATCCTTACAGACAAACTATCATTAAAGCACATTTATGTGAGATAGTAGAATTGACTGCATTATTAAATGTACATATAGAATTGATGTTCCTATTAATGTAGTTACATTATTAAAGGCATTATTAGGCACAGTTTACCTTTGTTTAACTCAAGTTGAAAAGTATGTCAGTAAATACATAAGTTGTTATGACTTTTTTGTCATACATAATTATTGTTGGAATGCATTCGTATTTTCAGGTTGCTTTCAATTTAGTTTCAAAGTTCGTGTTTGTGCACGTTTGTGTGTGTGTGTGTGTGTGTGTGTGTGTGTGTGTGTGCGTGTGTGGTTGTGTGTGTGTGTGTGTGTGTGTGTGTGTGTGTGTGTGTGTGTGTGTGTGTGTGTGTGTGCATTCAGAGGCCAAAAGGTAAAAAGTTCAAGCAGTTCCCACGAGAACTTTCCTCTTGAACGTCGAATCAGGAAGCTGTGGTTTTGACTTGTCTGCTCACATCTCATCATCAGCAGAATGCATATCTCCCCATATATACTCAGTGGGTGTGTGTGTGTGTCTACTGTTCAATGTGTCTGTGCCTCACAGTCAGATGTCACGCACAGTGTCAGGTGGCCCAGGAGGAAACCTCAAAGGAAGTAGGGTCAGGCCCAGGGCGGTCAGCAAAAAGTCAAACTGCCGGTTTCAGCTCTCACAGTCTGCACCTTTAACTTTCACTTTCTCTTTGCGGAAGACTGCAACTCTTATGCAAAACAGTTTGAGTAGTAAAAAGTAAAATCGCCCACTGCAATACCAAAACTACAAACCACTAAGAATAAGTAATTTTTTTTCCCTCAGGTTTGGTTGAAGCGTCTGGTGGAAATCAACAGCTCAGATTGTTCAAATATTTCCCTCGATGTGCAAATCAAAAATCGCAAAGTGAGAAATATCAGATGACAGCACTTTATTTTGAGTGAGAAAGTCTTATATTTGATCAAAGTTAGCTGGATGGAAATCATTTGACAGAAGGAAGTATACGGGCCGATTGTTGTTTTTCTACAGGACGACTGTTAATACACTTTCAGCTGAGATATCTGTTGATAGTCTGGTCCAAAGAGAGCAGCAGGGACGGCTCCTCCACTCCACTGTAAGACACAAGAGAAATCACAATTCACATCTTACCCCCTAACCCTAACCAGGACCTCAGGAATGAGGTTTTGCCTCATAAGGGCCGGGCCTCGTTCCCAATTAGGTCCTGACAAGATAAGTATTTACACTGGAGTGGGCCCTAAAGAGGAAACAAAAACTAGAATACACACTTACCTGAGGATGTAGGTAACACAGAGGATGCAGAGAGGCTGGTACGAGCGGAACCTGGACTTGGAGGTTCGGACACTGGGGATGACGGCGCAGTGACTCTCCACCCAGACATAACCTCCACCTCTCACCAGCATCCTGTACTGACCGCTCACCGACTGACTCTTAAAACACACTGCGGAGGGACAGAGACACAAGTCAAATCAGGCGTGCAACGTGTCTGTGGGGTTTTTTGTTTTGTTTGTGTGCGTCACTACTCACAGTTCAGATGATTCTTGGTCAGACAGTCTGTGTCCAGTGTGTGACAGAGATCGTAAATGGAACGGCCGAGCAGCTCGACAGGACTGTAGCCTAAAAGCAAAGTCACTCTGTACAAACACAAAAACACAAAGCAGTAACAAGTATGAATCTATTCCACTGAATACTGGCTTATAAACTAGTCTAACGATTCAAATTCAGTCTCTTTTACTTATATAGCAGCAGTCGTAGGTCTAAAATTAAAAACAGGGAAGGTAAAAGATACACAAAGCGGCAGCCCTAGTTCTGAATGTTTTTTCTTTGTTTGAATTACACTTGAAAATCTAGTTTGTCGCTTGAGGGACATTAAACCGACTTATTTTACTCTTTGCATCATATATTCTGTGACTGCTTGTTTAAGCTCCTCAGTGAAGCCACAGTATGTAATGTTTACAGTTTACTGAGAGAACATTCAACCTCTATACTCCATATTCTTGAAGGCTCCAAAAAGACCATTCGATGAAAATATTATAGATGTTTATGTTCATCACATTTCAACTTCCTTACAATAATACCTTAATACTGTATGTGACTTGTAGTGATCAGTTATTAGTAATTAATGAAAGCTGGGACAGATTAGACATTTACTTTCCACACCAGGAAAAAGTCTAAAATGTCTGTGGAATCCACTGAGCTGCAGAGAGTCTGCTAAGGTTTGCATCGGCCTGTAAAACCTGCAGAAAAAATATATGTGCAGCACAGATGCCAAATAAAAGGTGACAAGCGTCGTGAGATTTATAATTTTCAAAGAATTTCAAATTAATTACATTATGTGGAAAATGGCACCTCCTCCTTAACAAGACATGCAGTTTTTAAGATATTGTTACATCAATACTAAAGACTGCCCATTTAAATAAATACTTAAATGCTTGTATATAGTGTAGATGTGTCCGTGTGAACATTTGTGTGAATCACCTCTGGTCACAGTGCGTGAACCTCATGTCCATGCTGTGCTGGCTGGTGAAGGTGTGTGAGCTGAGGAGTGTGTGTGACAGGGGCAGAGGTTGGCAGGTGAGCAGCAGGCAGGACCCCGCGGAGGGAGCTGAACACACCCTCACTCGACCCTGACAGTGCAGAACCTAGAAAACCACACAGTTTTATTTAGGAATCAGACGATAAAGACCATCAGATACAATTTGTGATGTTCAAGAGTCTCAGGAAGAGGGAAATAAGGGGAAAGTCTTTTGTGGCAGTTTCTCACCAACCTTCCACGTCGCTGATTTGAGGTTGGTGCTTCTTCCTCTTTGGGTCAGAGTGCTTTTTATCCTCAGGACAAAGGTCCTCGTGGCACCGCACCAAACTCCCTCTAAAAAACAGGCAATTTACAGAGCTATACAATTTAAATCTGCAAAAAATAAAACTCTTGATCCCCCCCCCCCCCCACACACACACACACACACACACACACCTGACATCCGCTGTAGATTAGATCTGATTTCTTCACGGTCAGAGGGGTGAGTAAAGTCGAAAATATTGTGTCCCATCAACTCAGTCTGTCAGAAAACATGAAGTACACGTTAATCTTTAAATCCAGATTCCTAAATGTAAACCAGAGCAACATTCACATAGATACATATAAATGCTTTTATAGGTGCCCGTGTGTGTGTGTGTGTGTGTGTGTGTGTGTGTGTGTGTGTGTGTGTGTGTGTGTGTGTGTGTGTACCTGTGTCAAGCCCATGTATTTGCTGACATTGTCTGACAGGTAGACCATGTCCCCCTCAGAGGATAAAACCATCAGAAACCCCTCCAGGGTGCTCAGATGCAGTTGTGTCTCCCCCGTGGCTTCCTCCGTGGCTTCCTCCGTCTCTTTCTCCCCACCATCTTGTCCTCCGTCACACACTTCCTCTCCACCTTCCAACACGTCTCCATATTTTACACTCTGACTGGTCTCTGCCTCTGTCGCAGAGTTCACTGAGGTTCAGGGACAGAAGATAAAAGAAATGGAGGGATTTTGATGATTCTGCTGTGAACATTTTGTTCATTTCATGGGAAATGTTTCTGTTCTGTTCTACAGTGGGTTCGTATTTATGGGGAACTGTGCACAAAGGATGTGGTGTGTGTGCGTGTGTAGTCCAGGTGCTATTACACATGTTACACCGCTTACATCAACAACCTGATGTTATTCACCCAGTGGAAAATATCTGGTTTATCCAAAGCAGAAGTTCTGCATAGAAGCATTGTTACTAAAGCAGCATTGTTTTTTGTTAGGATGTTTATTTACTAAACTTTTTGTATGCATAATTAAAAGCACAATGGTTTTTGGTTGGTATTGTATGAGGGATGGTGTTAAATGTCCGTGATGACTTGTGTTACCTTTGAGCAGTGCGTGCATGCGTATGTAGCTGAGGGTGAGGCGGATGACAGAGGGCTTGTCCAGGTTGGATCGGACCGAGGGTTGGAGAGGCAGCAGCCGAGATAAATCTCTAAACACCTCCGACTCCACTTGACGTCTCTTTCTGGCCGCCTCACGGCTGATCACCCTGCACACAGGTATATATATATAACAACAATAATTATAATAATAATAATAATAATAATAATAATAAACTTTATCTAATTAGCACCTTTCAAAATACAGTTTCAAGGTGCTTTACATCAAAACTTTAAAATGTAAGGCAAACAATAGGAAACAGTAAAAAAATATATATATATATTAGGCTTAAGTGAGCTACAATAAACCACTACATACCACATGTTATTATATGAATATAGTGAGACTGTGACACTGTATGGGCTGATTAAGGAATTGTTATGATCCCAGTTAGAATTATGAATTCACCTTTCATTGCACAACTTAAAATACTAAATGTACTTTAGACGTATCATTTTTTTGATACAGTTATTACAAATGATTTAATGACCTTCCAAAGTGAGAATTGGAGAAATGGCGGTAAACTAAATGTATTTACTTGATGACTTATTACCACAAAGGTACTTTAAGTAAGAATTTTGTTATGTCAAAACTCACATTTCTGTACTTTTTCAGATTTTTTACTGTGCATTTCTTTTAGTTTCTCAGGCATATCTCCAAAATCTCAACTTTGCAGGAACTTGGATGAGTCATATTTCAGATTGATGACACAGTGACTTTTTGAGAATTTCTCAACATGTACGGAAGAATATTATGCTTCAGTAAGGAAACTCCATTTTATGGTTATTGTCATGTTTTAAAAAACATTATGCTGCTGAGTTATATTTTTTTAAAGATTTTCATGTAGAGTTTTACTTTTTTCAATAGGTTGTTTAATTCTTCGATCTATAAGGATTTGAATAGTTATTCCACTGTAGACGAACTAGTTGGGGAGACGAGCACCGCACTGTGGTTATTGTTTAAGTTCAAGTATATACGCCCAGTGTGGTTACACTGTCTTTGGCCTCACCACCTCAGTCACACACCAAACCAGCATAGTAACAGGTCAATTAAACATGCACTCGAACATATTTTCAAAAAAACACACAGTTGAAGATGATTTTAAAAATATCCATGCACACGAAGCTTTTACCTTCTCTTCTCCTTGTCGGCCGTCATCGTGTCCAACAGGCGCCTCTATCCAGTGTCATGGTGAACCTTGGCTCAGGAGATAAAAAAAGATGGTGGCAGCAGGAGTTCACAGCACGGCGGGGAACCTCGCCACTCCAGTTTGCACCATCACAGGCAGTGTAATTAATCAGAGAGGCAATTAGTGGCGCCAAATGTCACGAGGCAAGTGGTCCCCCGCAGCAGAGATGACTTAATCAGACTCAGCAAGTGTCTCCTCTCCCTCCTCTGCATGTGCATCACCTACAGGCCTCCAGAACCGAGCTCACTGATAGGTCAGCTGGCCAGGAAAAGCATCATCCTCCCCCTCCACTTCCTCCTCTCCACCCTCTACTCTATTCTTCTTCTTCTTCTCTTGCACAAACTTTCAAGCATCCCACAGACGACCGAGGATGGATAAAAAGCAAAATACGACAAAAAGAGGCAGGAAGAGAAGACACGGAGAGGTGTGAGGGTGATGTAGACAGCTCAGTGTTTTATTGGAATCAGACCAGACAGGACTAGCCTGGCTGTTGCACTACATTTTGGCACAGAGTAAGATAGAAGTGTGACCAGAAACAGCCCTACCCCTGGGTGCACGAAGCTTCACTACACACCGACTCTACTGCACACAGAGCAAACCCGCTCGCCTTCAGACCACTGTACAGTACATGCGACAACAGTCCTTCTCTGTGTGTGTGCGTGTGTGTGTGTGTTTGTTTGTAAGGAAGAGAGTGAGAAGAAGAAGGGAGGAGGCGAAGGAGGGAGTCTGCATGTGGTGATTTGTGTCTTGTGTTTGAAATGAGAGGTAATTCAGCTGCTGGTTCTCCACATTTCTTTTTCACCCGGCTGTAACAGACCTATAATAGTATAGTTATAGTATTTTACACAAAGGTTTCCTCCAAATACACTTTACAATAATAATAATAATAATAATAATAATAATAATAATATAAAAGAGAGAGAGAGAGAGAGAGCGATAAGAAAGAAAAGCCATTCTTGAAAAAAGCAAAAGTCAGAAAAGCAGGTAGTTTAGGCTGAGTGACAGCTGCTATTGGTGGGAAAGGGGAATTGGTGCTTCTGAGGAGACGTGGAAGGAAAGTGGGGGGGGGGGGGGGGGGGGGGGGGGGGCTGAAAACACTGATTGTAACTATAGGAACAGAAATGCTGAAGACAAAAAGTCATACATCAACAAAGAAAACAAAAAAAATATCCACGCATTCACCCACAAAAAATGTACATTCACGAGAAATAATAATAATAAAACCGCCCACAGGCCGGCACATTCTCGCCGGCAGGACGGGAGGTGGACTCTGAAACTAGCAGATGCATGAAACAGCTGAAAAAACGGGGCTTTTTCACTGCTACACAGGCCACCTGTAACACTCTGCTCCACATAATTAGTTCAATAGCCTGTAACTCGTAAAGCTCGACATTCACTTTGTACACACGAGAGAGGATGAGAGCGATCGATCATACAACAAATCCGACAACAACAACCAAAAAAATAACATTTCGAGAACAAACAAAAAAAAGAAAGACAAAAATAACACTTGAACAAACAAAACCATAAAATATATAGATAGTCAGGGTATTGCACAAAGGGTATTTGGCCCTAACCGGTCCACATTAAGGACAATAATAACACAGGTAGGGTGCTTGTCCATGCGCCACGACTCTCCTTTACTAGCAGACGATACCAACACGATACAGCCACTCGACACAGGCTATATACAGGCCTCTGCACCCGGCACCTAGAGTCCACATTTATACAGGTGCTGGGGAGAGAAGCAGTGTCAGTGTGTAGATTTGTGTGTGTGTGTGTTTGGTTGTCTAAGCATATGCAGTGAGTCTGCAGGTATGTGCGAGCGTGTAAAAACTTGGGATTGTAGTGTGTATGTGTGATTATGTGCTAAACGTGTGCACATGGGAATGTGTGTGAGAGCATGTGCAGGTGTGTGTGTGTGTGTGTGTGTGTGTGTGTGTGTGTGTGTGTGTGTGTAGTCATATTCATATTCATAATAAACCCAGGCAACAAGGACAACACAATGCAAGTAAAGAATATTCCAAAAGTAACAACAACCAATAGCTTAAAAATAAAGGAGTGATTGCACGTGTGTGTGTGTGTGTGTTTTGTAAAGGGATCTGTGGTTCTACACATGTATGAGTGTCTGCATGTGTGCGTGTAAATGCGTGCTGGGTTTAATGTTTCTGGTTCAGTGTGTGCGTGTTTGCGTGTGTGTGTGTGTGTGTGTTAGGTCTGTGTCTCCTCGGGGGCGCAGTAGGAGAAGTCCTTGAACTCCTCCTGGTTAATCTGTCGGATGATGGCCTCGTCCGTGGGCGTCAACACGGGGTCCTCCTTAGTGAAGTCCTGGTCGAAGTTATTCACATCTCGCTTGGTCTTCTGCAGAGCGCACACACACACAAAGAAAAGAATGACTTCAGAGAAAGAAACTTCACTATAATCTAGTGCTATGAGAGTAATATTATAGCGACACCTTCTGGCCATTCAGACTTACTGCCTTGTTTGTATGTGACGTTCATACAGTCAGCTCAGTGTGTGGTTAGTGAATACAGATTCTACAGCAGTGGATCCAACCCAAAATATCGCATTAGTTTTCTTTGGGCTCATAAGATGATACAAACTTTTGAATCATTGTATTCTTATTCATTAGTTTATTTTGCTTTCTTCTAAGCTAAACCTTTGCATTTTCTAATGCAATACTGGATTGTTTTAACTCTTCAGTATCCGCTGGGTTTGGTTTGAAACTCTCCAGTATTAGATGATACCAGTGATGAGTTTTAGGGCACATATCATGATTAGTTTAAGGAAAATTATTTAATATCACAAGCAAAAACTTTGTCTTAATACAAATCGTTGTGGTTGTACTTTGGCTAAACAAAAAAGTATGATTTATCACTGGAGTTTGTTTTTCTTTCCACAAGAGAACCTTATTTTACAGTGACGTGCAGAGCGGAATGACCTTGCAGCAGGAAACAACAACTTTTGGATTTCTGGAGATTTTTCAACAGTCTGCTCCATTTTTTTTAAAGTAAAACAAAATCAGTAAGAACCAAAAACAAATGCAGGAAACACTCTTGCATATGGGAACTAAATTAAGACATTAAGTCACAGCAGATGTCCACAGTTACTGTTTCCTTTAGATTTACAGCTTTGAAGGGATGTCAGTGTGTTTTGTGTGTGTAATAATATGTGTGTGTTACTTACGATTCTGGGTTTAAAGGGCGGTTTGACTTTTCTCTGCTCCAGCAGCAGCCAGTCGATCTCTCTGAAGAAGGGGTGGGTCTTGATGGCCTCCTCGCAGCCCTGGCTCACCACGCAGCCCAGACGCTTGGCCGGGTTCTTGGTCATGAACTACACACAAACACACGACACACAATCTTGACTCTGAGATTTTCTGCTGTCTGAAAAGCAGGCCCTTTAAAAAAAAAAAAAGGACGTTTCCAGCTGATGTTTCATGCATAAAACAACAAGGACAGAAACAGAAGGATAAGGGTTGAGCAAAAAGCATTTCGCTGCTAATAATAGAGCGGAGGCATTAATGGCTCTGTGAATGCTACAAACAAAGAGGTGTAGTGGCAGAGTGATGAAACAGGTCAGCGGAGGGCTGCTGTTATTTAACGCCGCTGAAAGCTGCGTCGCATTTGTTCCGCTGTCTGTTCACCGCCGTGAGAGCACTTTGTGATCTGCTGTGGTTTTTATGATGGCATTATTATTTTAACCTCTCTGACTGACTTTTTTTTTTTCATTCTCCTCAGTATCACAGAGAAGTGCACGTCTGTTTTACGTGCACTTTGAATGAGTCTGATTTGAGCAGGTGGTGAGAAAAACATGAATGACTGTGTGATAACAATGATCACAAGAATATTAATGTGATAAACACCTACTTGCATGATGGAAACACTTTTTCATAGAGACTTTTCAGATTATACAAACATCTATTTCATAATGCAGCGTGGTGATATGCAGGTGAAACGCTGTTTAGGTTAAAACCTGCCTGAAAAACATGCTGGTTAAAGATCCAAGTCTACATACAGCGATTGTATCATCAGCGTTTTACATCAAAATCTCAGTCACACATATGTGAATGTATCAGCGGCGAAGCTTTGCCTCCTGGTTCACTTCCAATCAGCGTGAGCGACGGGTTGAATAAAACATTTGCTTCCTGTGGTGAAGCAAATCTGCAGCGTGGCTTCGCATGCGGTTTAACTTTGGTGAACTTTGACCTGTGATATTCGCCTGCATTGTGTGACCGTGCCATACCGCATGGCACCAACTGGAGCTATATGCAACTTAAACATCTACAAACTGCCAGTTTGCAATGAAACTCTGCCCAGTTTTGACTTTTTCTAAACTCCTAATCACCACATAAATGATCACTGAAAGATCTCCTCACAGCAGATTATATTTTGGGGTGTTTAGTAATGAGAAGTGTCAACAAACTGTAACAAAACCCCCAAACAAGTCACAAATACAAGGTCTGATCAACTTAATTGAACTAAATTAAACTTTTCTTCAGTTTATCACAGACGCCTTAAAGCAGGGACGAGCCTCGAGGAGATGAGATTCACTCTTGAAGAGATTTTAACAGCGCTTAAAGAAAACATTAAAATGAGGTGTGTCTGAGAGATGAGCCGTACCGCTCGGAGGATGGAGACGGCCTCTTTGCTGAGCCACACAGGGTACAGGACGTCGTCGTGGAGAATCGACTCGAACAAGTCGTCTTCGTTATCGGCTTCGAACGGAGGCTGCCCGGCCATCATTTCATACATCAGCACGCCCAGGGCCCACCAGTCCACAGACGCTCCGTACTCCAGCTCCTGCAGGATCTGAATTCAACAACATGACAGAGTTTAACGTGAAGGACGGACGGGATTTGAACCAACTAACATACAACTGTCTAACAGACTATAGGACTATCATTGTCTGTTGCATTTTCACAGGATAGATTCTTCAGGTGGTGCAGAGGGTAAAACAGGGAAACAGCTAACCTGCCTCTTTCAAAATAGCAGAAATCCACCTCTAAAACCCATTGATCTTAACGTTGAGTCTGCTGGTTGCCTAATGACGACAGAAATAGTCCCTGTAAAACCTCTGTAAAAAAGAGACAGAGTTTCTTTACACTCTGTTTTTTTTTCTTATAAGGAGACAAAGAAGACAAACGAGGTGCTACATGTTCATAAAAGAGTTTCATAGGTGTTGTTTGGCTGATTTAAATCTTTGGAGAGAGCATTGCTGTCTCTAAGAGCTTTTGTCAAGTCGAATAAAAATTACTTAAGGGTGGATAACAGGGTTATCGCTGCTCGGAGACAAATCATTTTCAAAATAAAGCCTGCAGTACTTGAGTTTCTTAAATTAGCAACCATCCCACCACAGTACAGTTGAGACCACGATATATAAAACCAGCATCTTGAGGACAATGTCATGATCTGAGGGCTGAGTTCGGCTCACCTCGGGCGCAATGTAGTCCGGCGTGCCACAGAAGGTGGTGGTGGTCACTCCGTTCATGATGCCCTCTTTGCACATGCCGAAGTCTGCCAGCTTACAGTGTCCCTCTGCATCCAGCAGGATGTTATCCAGCTTCAGATCCCTACGAGAGACACAGACAGAGAGGGAGAGAATTAGCACCATCTGGTTTCCACAGCAGTCGGGCTTGCTGAGAAAAGTGAGCATGCGTTGCAAAAAAACCCCCACATGAGAATCACGACCTAATGCATGTGTGAATCATGTTGTCATGCACCTTCTGGTATGTTCCTTATATACTGAGCCATTTATAAACTTCACTCATCGGCTCTCTGGCTTTTCCTGGCTTTTAGACAGAACATGAATATTTTAAAGAGTCTAGTAGATATTTCTGGTTCAAAGTGTTTTTTTTATCATGAAAATAAAGGAGGTGCTGGGGGTATTTACCTGTAGATGACACCATTACGGTGCAGGAACATGAGGGCTGAGGTGACTTCAGCGGCGTAGAAACGAGAGCGAGGCTCATCAAACTTCCTGGATCGCTGAATCTGGAACATCAGGTCTCCTCCGTTCACGTATTCCATCACAAAGAACAAACGGTCCTGCAGACAGAGGAAGACAAACAGGCGTGAGACTGAGAAAACAAACATTAGCCATCAAATACGTGCGTGTGTGTGTGTGTGTGTGTGTGTGTGTGTGTGCTGTCTGGCCTTCCTACCCGTGTCTGGAAGCAGCAGTAGAGCTGGGTGAGGTAGGGGTGTCGGCGGGCAAGGGCTAGGATGCGCTTCTCGGTCATGGTGCAGTCAACGTCGTCGTCCTGCAGGATCACGTCCTTCTTCAAAACTTTGACGGCGAAGACCTCCTCCGTCCCCTTCAGCTCCGCCAACATCACCTGAGAGGGAGAGACCACAGCGAGGAGGAGGAGGAGGAGGAGGAGGAAGGAAATAGAGAAAGAGGAAGAAAGCAGATCACAGAAGTTTAAGACTTTAACCTTTAACTCCACATTATTATAAATCTTATATCTCAGCTTTTACCTCATAAAATTGAACATTGAATGATTTATATATTGTCATAATTTAAACATGATAATTCAAATCACATTTAAATACCAAAATCTCTTGTTTGTTATTATTTTTTTACTGAAAAAGTAACAAAAAGTCAAAAAAAGAATTTGTATTGGTGTGTTTGGACAAACATTCTTTGAAATGTAAAAACAGCCTCTGCCTCATCATATAATGTACATATGACTGGTGTATTGAGGTCCTTGATATTCCCTGACATTACCAGATACTGAATGTGGTGTTAAAAGAATAATAGTGACATAATTATAAAGAACAGTAATCGTACAAACATCCCCCTAAAACGCCTCCTCTGAGCCGCCGTACCTTGCCGAAACTGCCTTTGCCGAGAACCTTGATGAAGTTGAAGTCCTTAAGGGTCCTCCTCTGACTCTGTCCGTTCTCCCTGCCCGCGGAGGACGAGGAGGAAGAGGAGTTGGTGGAGGAGGAGGATGAGGAGGAGGAGTGTTGGGGTCCCTGCTGGTCAAGCGACAGCACGTCCTGCAGGCGATCTAACTCTGCCAAGTCTGTGGGTGTCATCGGAAGAGAGGATCAGTGAGAACAGGCTGCTGCCCTTTTTCCTGTCACCGTTCAGCTCGTCGTACAACAAGAGAGACGTTTCCCATTATTTGTTAACAATTAGTTTTCAATAACCTTTTGAAATGAATGATCATATTCTGGGATGACTCTCTTAAAGTTTCTCTGGCAAGGTGGATTAAATAGCAGCTGTAACCTGTGTCATCGTAGTTTGGTTCGATAAGATAAAAATGGGAATCCTTCCACAGAGAGAAAGTTCACTTTTATTTCTCAGCTTAAAAAGTGTGAGAACAAGATGACTCAGTAACAAATGGTGGTGGGTGGCGGGGGATCATTGTTACTGTAGGTAAATCAGGGTTAGACTTATATCTAAAGGGACAATAACATATTCAAGTACTCAAAAGGAGCAACAATATTATTACTGAAAATAAAATGACTGGCTCTCACTGGTAAAATGAACACAGTAAAACCACATGCTGCTCAGAATGTATCTCAGAGGGCTTTGAAATATCTTCATGTTTGTGTAAAAGTGTTTTTTGATGATGATGTGTGTGCGTGTGTTTGTGTTGTGTTACCCTGCTGTGAGGGGGAGGTGGGGACAGCTGGCTGGCTGAAGCTGTTCTCGGTCTGAGAGAGCTCAGGAGGAGACTGGGGAGGGTCCTGCCCTGGAGTCAACTGGAGAGAGAAGGAGACAACATGGCCTTTCATTTGGGGTTCACCTCTTAAAACCTGTATCATCATGCGCCGCAGAGTTTAATCTCGGGTTCTCAGTTCGAGCATGAAGAAAAAACAAGAAGAAGCTAATAACATATTTCTAAAAAGAACCAATGCCCTTCCAAATGCAGAATCAAACTTCAGAGGTACAGCTCTTTATTGTTCTGGTTGGTGCAGCATCACAGTGAGAATGATTCATTACCTTCCTCCTGCGCTGCGCGGTATTCGAGATCTTGTCAGGCGTGACTCCCAGGTCAGCCAGGACCTTAGCGATTCCTCTGGCGTCCACGCCGCAGTTAGGAGCTACATTTTTCTCACACCGCCTGTGCACATTCATCTTACACACTGCAAAACAGCAAAAACACATGAAAAGGTTCAGGCTCATTTATTTTTAAAAGGTGACTTTTTAAAGAAGAGGAAAATGTATCCAAGGTATCAAAGTTCATTGTTAATGCAGAAGACACCATCTCTGGATGCTATGACCGCAACTTTATTTACTCTCTTTACTTATTTTCATTACCAATAATAGATTTCTCACATGGACTAAAAATGTCAGAAAAAAAGAGAATTCACTATAATCTGAAAGTCAAGGCGGCATCTTCAAGTTCAAAAGCCGATTTAAATTTAATTTAACAGGATAAAATCAGAGAAAAGAAAAGAGAAGCAGCTTATTTATAAAGCTGGAGGTTCGTGGAACAACAAATATTTGACATTTTAGTGATTTGATGAAACGATCAATCGATTTTCAGGATTATTAAAGTATTATTCTGGTTTATTTCTCTCTATTGGGTTGCAATAACTTTTCATTCGCCATCTCCGTTGTAGAGATTCAGGGACAGGCAGACTCGCATAAAATATTTGTAATAGTTATGCTGAAGGAGTTAAATCATCCATGGACACGTTGAATTCACCAAGACTGGAATCAACCTTTCCTTCTGCACCGACTGTACGAACAACACCAATTTCCTGAGGTACATCGTCCTGTTTGATTTAGCTTCTTGTCTGTTTACTCCAGTTCAAATAAATACAGTCGACCACCACAGAGAAATGACTCATCCTCATAACAGTCCGTGGCATAATCCAACATTGTTTTTTAGCTTTTAGAATTTCCTCAGACGACAGTGAATCTGCAGTGAAAGTTGGCCTCCCACATGTAAACAAACCGGTGTGTGAGAATGAATATGCAGGGGGGGGGGATTAGGTCAGCCGGCAAGTTGCCCTGGATGTAGATCCCTATAGATCGGCATAATGACTGTGTTGACTGCGAAATGATTCATGAACAAAGCATTTTTATTCAGTAAGCTGTAGACGGCTTCCACTGTTGGCACCGATATGTGTTGTTTTTTGTGAGTCCTTCCCTGAGTCCCTGAATGATTCTGATAATCGATTCATCCTTTCATTGAGCTAAAATGTGCAATATTTGCTCACCAACTTCGCACACAAACAAATCTTCCTCTGCAAAGATATAATGTGTGTGTCATTGAAACAATTGTGTTTTTGTTGACAGCTTTTGACTTTAATTATCTGGACACATAAGCTTTGTTATCAGGTTTCCCTGCAAAATTCCCAGCTGTGCCTGAACTCACCTTTGCACTGCAGGCCCTGCCTCATGAGGCCCCAGAGCAGGGAGCCACAGTGGTCACAGAACGTGGGGACTTTGTAGTTGTGGATACTGAACTTATGGGGCATGTTAACACTGAACCGCTGTGAACCCACCTACAGAGGGAGACGCACACACAGACACACACACACACACACACACACACACACACAAAAACACAGCCATACATGTGGTAAATCATCAGAATCTGAATTATTATACACAAAAGACCTTTATGATTGAGTTTGTATGTGTTGATGTCTATAGGTAGGTAAGTGTGTGTAATTGCATGTAAATGTGTGTGTGTGTGTGTGTGTGTGTACCTCCTCTGGTGTGTCCTCCTGCTTCTTCATCCCAGCACACTTTGTGATGATGAGCTCATGGCAGCGCTTGTGAACGACACACGTGCACACTGGAAGTACAGAGTCAAAACTTTAATCAACACATTTGTGTTTATGAAACATCTGATAGAGATTTTAATTTGATGTTCACATGATTCTGATGTAATACGGTTGCACTTATTGATGCACTGGTCCAAAGCTGACCTTATTAAAGGTGTTGGGTATTCGAGTAAAATTTCCACAACCATTCATGTCTGTTGTTCTATGTAGATAAGCAGCACAACTTCCTGCATCTGCACTGAACGATGAAGAATCATTCAATTTGATTGAGCAGCAATACAGGACAGGTAAGTAACACTATGATGGTTTTTAAGATGGAGAAAACTGATCCTGAGCATTTTAAATACCACTAATACATCATGTGGATGTTGGTGTGATGCAGGTCATAAACTCTCTGGGTGATGGCGGGTTTTGACCAAATCACAGCTGTCATTCAGCAGCACGAAATCCCTCTTGTGTTCTCAGGATTAAATTATAAATGATATGCAACATGTTACTTGAGAAATTGGAACCCGCCACAGAAAAGTACTCACCCTGACACTGGTATCCCTGCTTCCCCAGGACGCCCCTATCGGATCACACACACAGAGGAGTCAGCGTTTCAGCCGGGGTGGTTAAAAAAAACACAACAGCAGGTAAGTTTGTGTGAGTGTGTGAGTTAGTGTTTCCTACCAGATAAAATCTCTGCAATGTGAGCAGTAGGTTGGCTGTCTCAGGTAGGTGGCCATGAACTTGTGTCCATTGACTTGATGGACACGTCTTCGGACGGCGCCCTGTCGTCGGCGGGGACCGATCCTCTCTCGGAACACTCGCTCCTCATTGTCATTGGTACCTGAGGCTGTGGAGTGAACAGACGGGAAAAGATCATCAATAAAAATGTCAAAGCATTTGTTCGTTTCAGATGACACATCCACCCTCTACGGATGTTTTCTTATGGCCATCGATTTTATTTCCTGAGACGGTTTGTACAAATAAGGACCATTTGCATCATGTTGCTCAAGACGTTTGATCATTCAACGGCCTCTCATCTTCCTATTCCCCCTCCCTCCTTCTTTCTCACACCTACCAGAGGCCTATGCATACATAGATGTGATTGCGTGCTATTTATACTTTGGTGTGTGGGCACTAAAACGAAGGACATCATATTAAAATACTCCTCCTCAGTGAGCACCATCCATCCAGCCGTTCCCTTCACTTCCTCTCCGCATCTCCCCACAAAGATAAATGCTTTCCGAGGGTAACCTTAAGACAAGAGAACCACCTACACTCTCACTCCCACACACACTCCTCTCTGCGCTCCTGTCCTAGTTTGCCGTTCTCTCACTCTCCCTCCATCTCTCTCCTGGGTGCGTTATAGATGTGGTTACCGCTGAGTCTCACCAGAGTTCGATTACAGACAGGCTTTCTAGGGAACCTGTGTGTGTGTGTGTGTGTGTGTGTGTGAGAGAGAGTGGGAGTGTATGTGAGTGGAAGTGTGTGTTTTTGTGTATCTGATGATGGTGTTGGTGAGGGGGTGGTGGGGGGGGTGGGGGCTAAACAGGCCATTACTGGGATCACTTTGTTTTACATAATACATCATCCATCTGTCCAGGACAGACACACATCACACAGACACACACACACACTACACACATGTACTAACACACACGCACACACAGAGGCATGCTGACAAGGAGGGCTGATGAGACGTAACAACAGTTAAGAGTGATCGCCGTGGAGACAGACGTACTCTGGACCCACTGAATGACCACCTGGGAGTCCAGCAAACACACACACACACACACACAGACACGCACACACACACACACACACACACACACACACACACACGAGCAGACTGAGGATTCGATCAGACACAAACATGTAAAAAAAAACAGCGGAGGAAATGCTGAACTACAGATGGTGGCATAAACAAATATGACGTGAAAATGAATAACAATACAACTGTGGCAGGAACCCATCTGCTTCTAAAATAATGAATAAGAATCTATTGAGTTCGAGGATAAATATAACAAATATGTTATCTAAAATATTGCACTGTACTCATTTCATTACTCATTGCACTACAATGTGCAATTAAGTGGTTCCTCAAATTGCAAATATCTTTGTAGAAATCAAACCGGTTGTAACATTTAGAGGAAGAAGAAAAGTTGCAGCAGAAGTTGAAGTAACAGTTGAAGCCGTTCCTAAAATATCATGTATGACTGTAGACACATTTATGAAAAACATTTTTAAGACTGAAGACAAATTGAAAACAGAAAAGTTTACATTTTCTGAAGAGAACCGAAGTGTGCTCACGTCACTTCCACTAAACATGTCCCGTTAAAACATTTGAAATGTGACAATGCTGACTGTGCGGATCTATGAAGTTGAAGCTGCAGTGGTTTCTCAAATACTATTTAGGATTATAGGTACATTTGTATTTCATACAACAATTTATCAATGTGTGTTTGGTTGTCTGCCTGTCTGGTACTTACATATTCATCCGATTGATAAATAAGCATTGAAAAAAACTAAAGCTTAATTTTTCTCAAAACGCTTCTCAAAAGTGAAAATGTGATGCTCTGTCTTGTCAGACACAGCAGTGAGTCAAATATCTTTGGGTTGGTTGAACAAAACAAGTCACAGTTTTTTTTCTTCATGTTTTAAAGACCAAACAATACATAGATTAATCAATAAAAATAATCACCAGATTAATCAAACAAAAAGCTCTAAAAGCTGCGGTGGCACTCAGTAGAGCGCGTCTGCCAAGCCCCACAGTTCCCTGAAATTCACTGTCGCTGCACTAAATTTCACACTCATAGATATCAGTCCCCTAAATGTGTGTGATAATTGTTTTACCAAGATCCATTTATTATTTCCAGGGAAATTGGTAGAAATGTCAGAAAATGCCCTGTCTCCTAATGTTAAAGAAAGAGAAAGCAAAGATCCTGAATCTGCCATTTTTGTCTAGATCTGTACCCATAATGGGTTATTTCTTGGCCCATGCCCCCTCCCTTCCACCAAATTTCAGTGCAGTAGTTTTTGCGTAATCCTGTGACAACCCAAAAAACAAACCAACACACAAATAAACAGAGAGTGGCAAAAACAAAACCTCCTTGGCAGAGGTCATAACAAGCCTTTTGTTCCTTTTCTTAAAAAAAGCTTTTACCAAAAATGTTGGGCTGGTAATTTTAAGTGTTGTCGTGGTTATATTTTAAGTGTTATGTGGAATGTTGCTTCACACAAGGAACCGAAAAAGGATTAGAAGAAAACTGAAACACAGGGGGTGAGGCTGCAGATGGTCCAAATAGGTCAGATTAATATTTGCTTCCTGAGACCAACAGATGCAGAAGGATGGAGAGGACAGAGGAGAGGAGAAGAAAATAAAGGAGTCCTTCCGTCGTCTGAAACTGCAGAGAACAGATTGCAGCAGGGGAAAAAAATAAACCTGCTAAAAATACCACCTCTACTTCTAGTTCTCGCCCTGTATCTCTGCATCCCCTACTTCTCTCCATCCGTCCTATCAGCGCGTGCACACACACACACACACACACACACACACACACACACACACACACACACACACACACACACACACACAGTTTATTTTTATCAGCATACATTAACATGACGAGCACTCAAGCCAGCTGAACTCAGAGAGGAAGTTCAGGAGTGGGCGGAGAGAGGGTCCAGAGGTCACAACAGAGGGTCCAATCATCGATGAGGAGGGCAAGACAAGGGTCTGTGTGTGTGTGTGTGTGTGTGTGTGTGTGTGTGTGTGTGTGTGTGTGTGTGTGTGTGTGTGTGTATGTGTGTGTGTGTGTGTGTGTGTAATCCGTGGCTCAATCTAACCTACTATTTTAAGAACCTACTCCCTCTCTCTTCACTCTCCACGGCTGCCTTTATCCTCCTTTATACAGAGGAACTGTTCACCTTTATACTGCGGCATCCTCTCCAGCACAGTCACTTCCACCACACACGCATATACATGTATATAAATGCAAATTTCACTGGAAAGCAGAGAGTTGCTTCTATTTATAACCGGGCATGAACGTACACAGGTGCAGGCGAAAATCACTCTTATCCAGCAGCAGGTGAGTGAGCGTACGTGAGCGAGCGCATCGACTAATTGAGGAAGGCACTGTGGGCGTTTCCATGTTTAATCACTTGAAACAAATGGAGGAGATGGAAAAAGAGCGAGAGAGAGAGAGAGAGAGAGAGAGAGAGAGAGAGAGAGATGAATTCTGTTTAGCGACTTTCTAAGAAAACAGGACGGCCTCGGGCTTCATGTTTGGCCTCTTTTCACAGTAATCGTTCCATCACACCCTGTGACCTCGAGTTTCACTGCAGCAAAGTGGCAACAACAGCAGAGGATTTAAACTTATAGTCACATTTTATATACAAAACATAAAACGGGCTAGAAGCTCTGCAGATCGTTTGAAATTGTTCACTCGTGATCCAACAGAGGGCGCTCACTATCAGCTTGACCTATTGCATTTATCAGTAACGTAAAGCCCCTTTTCCACTGATCAAAAAACCCACTCACACCTGCTATCATCTGACTTTTGTCTGCACTTGGAATGGGTACCGCGGGCATTCACTCCCAGGACAAATGCCTCTGCAGTAGACACAGGTTTTTATCTGCTCCAGCTCTGATAAACAGTGATGGAAACGCAACACTCGGGTGAACGCACTAACTTTGACAAGACAGCGAAGTGAGAGTTGTTGGTGCGTTCGTGACGCACCAGGGAAAAAACAGAAAGGCAAATTCCTCTACTGGCAATGGGAATGGAGTCAATGGGAATGGAGTCAATGGGAATGGAGTCAACCTGCGTTTATCTGCTAATTTTGGTGTAAAAGTCAGTCATGTTATGTTGTTTCACTACAAAAATGCTAGCACAAAGCGACAGCCCTAATATAATCACATAACTTTTAACTCATCCCACATCTGTACAAAACCATCATGAAACTAGATATTCTTTTCTGTGTTAAATACCTTTCTTTTTCCCTCTGTGTGTGTTTACAGCAGGACAGTATGCGTAGTGTGTCGAGGTGGTCTCACCCTCTGTGGAGGATCCGGACAGGTCAATGACCACATACACCTTCCCCTCGGGTTCCAAGTCAATCTGTGCAGACAGAGAAAGAGAAACACAAAGTGAACCAGTGAGAAATAACACAGCTGAACAGTGAGTGCTGCAGGGGAGGGAGGGAGGGAGAGGGAGATAGGGAGGGAGGGGGGACTTTCCTTTACAAAACAAACACACCCGTGCACATGGAAGAGGTCATCGTCTTCACCAGCATCACACGCCCCCCCCCAGCACTTGTACCATTATCAGCATCAAAATCGACTTTATCACTGTTTTCATTTCTGACCTCAACATCCTCATCCACACAGTTAACATTTCCTCCAGGTATTAATGTGTGTAACTGTATATTCATGCATTATCTGCAGAAGATCTTATAATGGGGGGTTTTCATTTACACCTCATGTTTATAACGTTTCCGGTTATCTTGGCCCTGCCCTTGTGACTCCATCTCAATGTGCAGATCAGGTGGGCGAAGCTGGTAGACTCCTCAGCAGACATGACAAAGGGACGATGAGAAGTGATGCTGCTGCATAGGCTCAACTTTTTCATAGAGATTTGCTCTCACATTCGGGTTGTAATGCATTTCTGCATCAGCATTTAATATTTTCTTTCTTATCAAGATAAACAAATACTCACTGAATGTTAATATCACACGTTAATTGGGCTCACAGACATCATTTCAACCATCAAGTTACTTCTCCAAGCAAGGTTACACAAAAACAACTGAACGGATTTCGACGAAACTTGGTGGAATCCAAGAATTTTCTATGTTCACTTTCTTTAAGATTGCGAGATGGGATGTTTCATGCGTGGATCTTGATGAAAAAAATCAGGCCTATTTAGAGGACTGATATGAGATTAGGAAATCTGGTGCAGCTTGATTGGATTTAGGGCCTTGGCAGAGGGATGCACTTTACTGAGTGCTGTTCTAGTTTGAAATGTTTTCTGATGTTTTATAAACCAAAAGAATTGACTGATTAATCAAGGGAAATAGTTGTAACCCTTAATACATAGTACTGGCCCATTTCAAGCACTGGTACAGAGTGAGGGACCTGGTCTATTGGTTGAAAGACCAATAGACCATGGTCAGGAAACATTGAACTTGTGGTCAGACTTGCCTGTTAGACTACTATTCTAATCTTCTACAACTTCTGAATACAACTTTATTTCAATACAACATATTTTTTCATGATTACAAATGAGAAATAATGAATTAATCCACCTATTCAATGCACGCTGCAATCACTTAATCACTATATTTAAAACTGGTCCATTTCTCCTGAGTCCTTTCCTGTTCTGGAGAATCCTGACAACAGAGGGTGTTCAAGAGAAGCCAATTCTCATATAGTTAAATAAGGTGTAACACTACTTTTGCATATTATCCTAGTTAATATTATGCTGCTATTAACAGTGGAGACATTAAACGGGTTCATGCTCTGCAAAATGCATTTTTAAATTTGTCTTAAAGTGCTGGTAAATTAGTCAAATCCCTCCTCAACAGAGTCAAATAATTTTCCTAGACAAAATGTTCTGATGCTGTGAAACACTTGAAGCCAATATTACATGTTGGACATAGTAATGCTCGTGGAGTCTGATCCAAACCTCATATTTTTAGATCAGTGTCAACACACTGCAAAATGCTAAGAATTAATATCTTGTGCCGCACTCAGAGGGACGTTCAGAGTTGCCAAAACCCAGACGAGTTGCTGGAGGAAGAAGACTGCAGGGGAAGCAAAGCTGCTGAGAGAAGTAATGATGTCACTACAAGATATTCGCTACGTGTGTTATAATCCATTAATCCTCTACATACAGTAGGCTACATAGTATGAATTATATAGAGCTGATATAAATGGATTTATCAAAACAACAGCTGATTAAATCGCCAACCTTTTTAATATATCTTTATTACTCACTATGTTCTTCATATTTATATTAGCAAACAGCTTGAATTACAAGTCAAACTGAGCGCCGATCGGTTTGTGTGAGCAGGTGTCATCAAAAAGGATTCTGGGTATTTCATATTCACGGGACAAAAAAGAAATGTTCCTGCTCAAACACTAATAGATAAGCAAACATGGGACACACACACAAAGTTATTCAACAAATAGTGACCTCACCCACCCCACCGCCCGACATTATACATGCAATTACGGAGATTAGCGAGAGTGCAACAGAGAGCACCAGAGACGGCCGACAACAGGAAGAGAGAGAGACAGGAGAGAGACAGTGCAAGAGAGAGTGAGAAAGAGAGGTTTAAATCCTTAGTTAAGCTCTGGGACAGCAGCAGATCCTCTTATGCAACAGTCAGACTCACACACAGGCAGCAACACACACACACACACACACACACACACACACACACACACACACACACACACACACACACACACACACACACACACACACACACACACACACACACACACACACACACACACACACACACACACACACACACACACACACACACACACACACGCTTCCATGCATCGCTGAATGACGAGACACAAAGACTGAACACAAACAAATATCTATAGCATAGAATAATGACAGAAAACACCACACAGTGAATTAAACAAATACTATGTACATATCCTATCATTTACATCTGATATTGATTTGTATTTTCCCTTAAAAATTTGGTAAAATGTTACCTGATGTATTTTTTAATTTGTGGTGCATTAAACTAAACCCTACAGTTGGCAGCCAATGATCGGAAGGAGGAAGGTGTTAATTTCATTCGTTGCTCATTATTACTATTTTGATGACTGAAATATTATTTGAATAGTTTCTAAGTCATTGAAAATGGTAAAAACTCCTCAAATGAGAGGTTTTGCTGCTTTACTTTTCATTATAAACTGAATATCTTTATGTTTCTGACTTTTGACAACACGTGTTGTAATAATAGTAACACTTGTTATAATAGCATTTTTATTTCTATCTATCATTGACTGATAATCCAAAATGATTAATCGTAAAAACAAACAACACATTAGACAAAGAAAATTATCATTTGTTGCAACTCTGAGGTCAAGGAATCTATCTCAAGTGAAAAAATGTAGTTCTTGTATCATTATGCAGTACTGTCATCCTTTTGTATAACACGTAACAACTGCATGGGGTTTGTGACCTATAAGCGCCATTCAATTCTTGATGTCTACCCTTGAAAATGTTGTGCTAATCCCCAAATGTAACCTCTTGCGTAACGGTCGCATCTCAGCGAGGATTTCCGCTGAAAGATGGACTGAGAGTGATTTTTCAAACAGAGCGGAGCAAATGGACGGCACCGTCATTGACTCAGTGCTCGGCTCCTGAGGTGGCACGGCAGCCAAAAAAAATGGCAGCATTGTTACATCACCTGTCGCTGGCCAGTTGAGCTGGGAAGTGCCTTCAATATCATTTTTCCGAATCAATACGGATAACTATGACATGGATATGGGTTTTTCGAGATTATTTAAGACCAAGCCAGTGTTTGATATCATACCAATTAGTCTGAAATAAACAGGCCTTTGACGTTTCTCTTGAATTCAATTCAAGACAGACTTAAAATTCTCTTCTGCATGATTTCAGATGCATGGGTTGAATATGTAAGGTAGATTCGCTGAGTACTAATCAAAGGTGAGTTACACCCTAATACCAATGCTCTCACTCCAAAATGCTACACTAGATTAAAGTCTTCCTATGGCCAGTGTAGCATTAGCTGCTTTGAGACAAGCACTGGTGTCCCGACATTTACCAGAAATTTTCCAGAGGGGCTGTGGGTAAGAACGCAAATGTCAGTTGTTGCAGACATTTTCTGGGACTTTTCCTATTGTTATAACTAAAATATAAAATAAAATAAAACATAAAAATATAATATATATGCAGTTATATGAAATAAAAATATAAAAATAGACAAGACAAAAATGGGATAAATTTGGGTGCAAGGTGAAATTTAAATCAAGGAAATCGCAACATACAATGCAATTATATGAAGTCTTAAGACTGGTAAAACTTATTAACATTGTTGATTATTTTGTTGCCTAATTGTTTAGGCAATTAAATGGTTGTATATTAAACGAAACACAGTTTTAACGTCATTTTCTTGTCAACCCGACGAATCGATTAATCGTTTCAGCGCCACTAAAATGACCTATACCCCTGTTAAGTGAATTGAAACGTGGCTCAGCCTTCACCTGCCGTGTACAGACACGCACACACACTGAGCACCCCCCGCCCTGACAACGAACGATGGGAGGAGAGAGAGAGCTGGAGAATCTAGTTCCCCTCATTAAGCTTGTTAGTCCAATTAGGACACTGATACAGCCAGGGAGACAGATAACTTCACAAACCTTCTCTCACACACAACCAGTTAGAGTGTGTGTGTGTGTGTGTGTGTGTGTGTGTGTGTGTGTGTGTGTGTGTGTGTGTGTGTGTGTGTGTGTGTGTGTAAGTGAGAGAGAGAGAGAGAATGTCTGGGGATTTTCGAATCGACTTCAGAGGGAGGTTAATGTTAAACACACATACAAGCTTAACTCTCTTGCATTCCCTCCATTGCCACACATACAAACAGGCCCCAAACACACTCACACGAGTGCTAGAATTAAAAAAAAGACACACACAGACACACGCACACACCATATGCAGTAGCACAGAGAAGCACTCAACCAAGCAGACAGGGCACTCAAAGCTTGCATTATATCAATACTGTGGCGCTAACCCCCTCCCACTCTCTGTCCATCTAGCTCGCTATCTCTGTCCAACCAGACAGCTCTCTCCGTCTCTCTCAGGAGCGTTTAGTCTCAGTGACAGCCTCCCACATCCATCTGTCAAATAACAAATTTCGGCTTGGAGAGAGCTCGACCGCAATTGCACAATAACAGGCGTGCGTGTTCTCCTTGCTAGCAGTCAGCAACTCGAGCTTGCCCACTTGCACACACACACACACTCACACAGACGGGAGGCCCATGCTGAGTGAGACGGCGTGAGAGTCATGCATCTTTAATGTAACATCACAGACGGCTAATAATGTAAGAGAAGCTGAGCTGTGTGGGGGTGAAGGAGGAGGACAGTGAGGGGGGGGGGGGGGGGGGGGGGGGGGGCTACGCTAAGCCAGATCCCTACCACGAGTGACGGGTCAGACCGTCCAGTAGCGTCTACAAGACAGGGAGAATAATTAGATTTGGAGGAACGGACATTCCCTCTCAGCTCATCCCGACTGCTCCGTCATCTTGGAGACGAGAGTGTGACGTCCAGATGGACTGACAGACGGCCTGAAGAGCAGCCCCTGCAGACCACGCTGCTGGAGCTGCCTGAATGAAAGCACACTTCATGGAGACTCAGTGAGCAGGAGGAAGCTGGAGTCCAGGAGAACATGCAAACTCCACACAGAGAGGCCACAGAGGAACCGGGATAACCACAGCTCTCTAATTTGTATTTTTATTACCAATATTGTGATGTAAATTGCAGCTATTTTCTATAAATCAACTTGTTCTTTTTATACTGATGCCAATGAAAAACCTGAGATTTAGTGTTGAACCCCAAAGCTCTCAAACTGTGCATCAAACACAAGAAGTATCCATGAAGCTGCTCCGAATTTCACACACTTATAGAAATCAGCTCCCTAATCATGCCAGATTTTTTTTCATCAAGATCCATGAACCATTCCTGAGGTGGATTAACACCAAAATTTAATGGGTTCTATCCTGACCCATACCGCATCATTACCAGTTTCGTGGTAATTTGTTCCTCTGTGTTTTCACAAAAACACAGAGGAAAACATAACCTCCATGGCAGAGGAAACTATCACCCTTATCCCTGTGTCCTGTCCCTGGCTAAAGATAAAGGCAGATAGCATTGAAGTGTGTGAGTGAGAAAGTGTGTCTATCTTGGCAGACACACAAAAATAGACACACTGCCGGGGTCACACAGAGAGAGAGAGAGAGAGAGAGGGGACAAACCGTGTGCATTTCACCTGCTGTCCCAGAGCTCTCAAATATCCTCCCATTTCTTCCCTTTCACTGAGAACATGAATTAAACACACTCCAGCGCGCACACATACACACACTAACACACACACACAATACAAGCGTGCTGCTCTGCCCACTGATGCCAAATCAGGTCAACCCTTGGTGTGTGTGTGTGTGTGTGTGTGTGTGTGTGTGTGTATTGTCACTGTGGTAACACTGCATCTTAAATCCAGGCTGTCCTACTTAACCAGGAGGCCGCCAAGGGGTGGAGCCCATGATGTCATTGTCCGGCAACTTGCCACGGTGAGAGAATGGAGTCTGGGGGTCAGGGATAGAGAAAGGGATGATGACAATATGGCTGTGACCTCCATGATTACACGTCTTGAAACGAGCAGAGTGGGAGGGCGGGGCTGAGGATGATGGCTACACAGGGCTGCACCTCAACACTAGAGAGCTATGGTAATTCAATGGTGATGGCGTTGTAAAGGTACGACCCACACGGCTACATGGTATTGCTGTTGCTCATCTTCTCAAGACTGTTTATCAATAAAGAGTTATTCACTGCACAAGCTTATTAACTAACAAGCGACTACAACAAATAGTATATTAAAAGTGATGTATTCATATCATCAGCTCCTGTCTTAAAGATGTCTACAATAGGTTCCTTCATGTTTGACTCTGTGGCTCTTTGTCGAGACAATCCAACGTTGGTCCTCAAATTCATGGATTCAAATTCAACTTGATGCAAAAGATCTTTTTTGATTCACCCAAACCAACAAATCTACTGGTGATGACTGCGTCGAAAAACAACGATTCAATTGCAAAATTTACAAGGCTGCCGAGACCAGACCTTAAAGCAACTTGGGTGACCTTAATGCTGGTGATGGTACAAACAGTATACTGAGGAAATCTTACATGATACGTATGAGCAGCCAAAAAAAAGTCTTAGCTATCAAACAGGACGTTTTACCCCATTTTTACAGCCTCAATTAATTAATTAAAACCAAACTTACACTTTCACATACATCAGCGTAATAAGAACAACCGTAAATGACAGAAACCATCTTTGAGAAAAATTTACTTTGACTTTTTGGTTTGCTAACATGGAGGGATTTATGACCTATACTGCAGCCAGCCACTAGGTGGTGATCAAGATGCTTTGGCTTCACTTTTAGGGAGCTGTCATGTCGTCCGTCTTTACAAACTGTCCCAACATTACTTGGCAGAGCTCTTCAAAGATAAAATCCAATTTTAACACTATTACATACTATTACTATTCTACGGTTATAATAATATTATAGATTTGGCTGATTGCATCTGCTAACAAACACAAAAGTAGCTGATTTAGGTCTCAGAAGCAATGACTAGAAACAGGGTTAACAAGAACAATAAGAGGATTTGTAGTTTTACTGTCGGCTCAAACGTCAGCCTCACAAAGCTACATGTTTCGGTTCAAACCCGTAAACTATAAATTCATTTGAAAGGATTTTAACCCTTTAAAAACAGACTGTCCTCTAAAAGAAGTCCTTGACTCATTAATCTTGGCTGCTGGTAAGTATAAGCATGTGAGTGTGTGAATGTGTGTGTGTGTGTGAGTGTTGATGCCAAGTGTCGAACCAAGGCTGGCTGACATCTGACGTGGCCCTGTGTCCCCGTGAGGAAACATTACACTGGTGTGGTCATCGCCTCTCTGACTTGTGCCTAGAAGCTTCTGGCAGCCTCACAGCTCTCAGCCTCCAGCCTGATATATTTACATGTACACGCACTCACATCTACACCTCGTCTCCTGCTCCCCCGCTCCTTCATCACTCTCTTCTCCACAGCCTCTTTCCTGTTTTTATTTCCTGTAAGTATTTTCATTTCCCTTTCACCTCCCCCCCAAACTCCCTCCTCCTTCTACCTCCTCTGCTCTCTCTCTCAGGACCTTTTGACACCTTTTAAAAGTTACCTGACACTGTTTATAGACTCATTTTAGAAGGAGAATTAAAAGTCGATGACTCAAGTCCAAACGCAGACAGTAACAACATTAATTTAGACTGGAAACATGTTAGACTGGAAACATGTTAGACTGGCAACATGTCCAGAGTGTACCCCGCCTCTCAGCCAATATCAGCTGCTACAAGGCTCTAGCCGACCATCAAAGTATAAGCGGTATAGGTAATGAATGAATGAATAAACACTCATCGTGCTTTCCTCCGGGATTCAGCAAGAACTTTCAAGTTGTGTCATAAAATCTAGCAAAGGTCCATTTTTTTTTACTTTGACAAAAAAATCGATGGCAAGAATTGATCTTTATGGAAACATGAGGCGTGTTCTTGTGGATTACTTTAAATAATCTGAGACAAACTGCTACAAACGCGGTGCAGCAGGTGACAAAATGAACTGAAACCTTTGCGATCTTAACAGAGTTAAATAACGATTACTTTGTGAGCACAGGAAAGACTACAACTTGCAGGAAGATGGCAGGTTGGCAGGTTGGTTATTTTTTTTGTCCGTTTACATGATACGCTCTTGTTTTAAGTAATTTCCCCACTTTTTATAGTTTCTACTGTGTTCGACCCTCTGTGTCCTGCGTACAGTCATGTCTGAAATAGCTCCAACCCCTCGACTCACCTCTTCTGCTGTTTATCCCTCGAGCATCTGGGGCTTATGGGAAATGATAGTTAAAGGCGGTTAAAGCATGAATACTGAATAAAGAACAATTTTACTTGGACTCTCAATCCCATTCGTTTTGGCGAAGGCAGGTTCACTGTGAATTTTTCATTCTGGCACATGCATGAAATATTATGATCCATAATCATAGCTACTACTTATTTCATACGAAGTCATAATACAGCATTTCTCTGACTAAATCTTTACATTAACATCCATGACAGCAGCCAAATAATCTCCATTTAGCTAAACAGCTTATTTCAAAGTGAAAAGTCAAATGTGTGACTCTGGACTTCAATCATAATCATCCTTTGCATTGCTGCAGCACTAACATACCATAGCTGCCACAGGAATGTACAGACACAGTTCTGTTTACAGTGGCATGTGGCTCACCTCTATACAAAGGCGATGCAAGGCGGTTTTATTTATATAACACATCTCACTGCAAGTAAACTCCATGTGCTTTACATTTGAAAAGGCATACAACACAATCACATACATGATCTGGAGTGTGTGGCAGCGGCGCTTGCATTCATGCGATAGCTTACATGAAGGACAAACAGTGCCGTGAAGTGTTGTGTCGCTCTTGATCTCAGATGAAGCTCTACACAGCAGTGGACGATCGTACTGGACATTTGGGATTGTAGCTTTGACTTTGTAGCTGACATGAACTGAACTTTGTCAGGAAAATTCGCTATGGCCATTTTCCAGAGTTTGCCTTTCACATTTGAAGAACACAGAAAGAGATTGTCCGAGTCAGACACGTCCGTCCACAACAACAGGAAAATGTCTGGAACATTCAGATGAGGGTTGGTGCCTGGGTTCATCATTCAGGACGCAGGACATAATGTATGGATTCTGCTGCAGAAATCATGTTTGTTTCTTTACAGCACATCAACACGGACGTCGGCCCTTATCGTTAAAAGCTCTCAAATCTCATTGTCTTTCCAAGTTCTTTCATCGACAACTTCTACGTGTATGGCTCCTCTTCTTCTTCATCCTGAGATATTTGTATTCTTTTTTTTTTGTGTTGCATCTGTCGCATGTTCGAAACATCATCAACACGCCCACTCGCTCGCTGTGAATTCCCCAGACATTTTCCTGCTGTCTCGACAATTCATCTGGTAGGTAAAATAGAATTTCCCATGAAGAATGACCTGGCTGAGCGAACGCCCCATGTACGGAGGCTTGAGTCCTCCAGCAGCAGCTGTAGGTTTGGTTCTGACTCAGCCCTTTGCTGCACGTCTTCCCCGTTCTCTCCCCTTTCACACTTAAACTCTGTCCTACATAAAAGAAAAAGGCTGAATGCACCAAAAATGGCCATGTTAAAAAACCCTGTAAGAAGTTTAAATCATCCTGACTTCGCAAAGAACCACGAGTGTTCTACTTTGTTTTTCTCTCTTCTTAACCCCACTCCCTCCTCTATCTCCCCCCCAATTCTCACCTACCCATCTCTCTCCCTGGTGTTTCTGTGGGTGAGAGGCTGTCACCAAGGGGACAGGCTGTCATTGTCACCATGGGGATGGGCTCCGCAGAGCTTCTCAATTACTGAGTGGGACAATTAATAAGCATCAAAGCCTGGTTAATATTTCACCGGCGGCACGGAGTAGGAACCTGGCCCACAGCACTTGGGTCCATGTGAGATGGATCGCGGAGAGGCGGAGGAGGACAATAGAGAACAGGAGGCAGAGAAGATGGGAATAACAGTGGAGAGACTGGGAGAGATGAAGAGATGAGGAAGGCAGCAGAAGGACGGAGGAAGTGAGAAAGACTGAGCTAAAGTACACAGGCCTCTGTTCATCTGAACAGCAGGCAGCTTACCATTTGGTACAACTCTGGTCTGGGTCTCACTATGGGTCCTTGCATTCATATTCAGGAAAGATGTTCCAATACTGATACCAGCATCAGAAATACCTCCGGTACTGCCGATAACACTGGGTCAGGCGTCAGCGAGTAAGAAAATCTATGTATCGATCCGAATCTACCACATCTTCACCCAGAAAAAAACTGCTATTTTCCTTTCCCGTAAATTATTTATTCTTCTTTGCCGCATCACAACAGCTGTTGCGCCATACTGCCACTGGCAAGTACTGATTTGAGAGCAGCAGAGAAGCAGTGATTTCCGGTAGAGTTAGCCAGAGCTAAAATGTCAGCAGGTGGGCAATGTTTCACAAGTAAAGTGGTGCAGAGTAACGTATGCGAGACTTCAGTTCTGAGCGGTGGCACTAGTATAATATTGGTTCTCATATCGGCCGTTACACAAAGTCCAGGTATCTGAATCAGTATCAGGAAGGGACAAATGGTATTAGAGCATCATAATATTGATTCGTTATTTTACTGTCATATTTTTTTTTACATTTTACAATTTAATGTACATTTTGTCGTACTTGACAGACTTTCTTCCTGTTTTTCTGAAAAAGTGAAATTTTCACAATATGTGTCCTTTGTGGTGCACAAGCCCGGCAGGAAGAGGAAGACGATGGGTAAATGAAGGCGGGGGGATAAGTGTAAGTACTATGACGAGAGGGGTATCACTGCTGGAGAGGGGGAGGATGAGGGAGGCAGAAGTGGTGAGTAATGGAGTAATGCAGGGAGGAGGACGCAGGGAAAGTGGGTGGGACTGTGCTGCTGGGAGGCTGATGTATTGACGAGCTGGCAGCGTGATCGATGGGATGTGGTCAATCAACAGAGTGATCCATATGCTGACCTTACTCTGGATGGGCAAGGGACGAGGGGTGTGTGTGCGCTCCCTGCGTGTGCGTGTGTGTGTGTGTGTGTGTGTGTGTGTGTGTGTCTATTTATTTATATGCGAATGTATACCGATATAGTATTATGTTACACAACTATACATCAATTAAACCGCCCCTTAGGACCTGTACCATGTGGTTTTGCATTCTTCAGTCTATTAAATCATATACATCGTTTAAATATTAACAAAGAGTTCAGTTACTTCTGTATGAAAATAAGCTTCAGATTTTAGATGAATTCACCACAATGAACATTTTGTTGCCCCTTCTCTTTTCTATTACATCATGGTCATATGTTAATCCAGCTGAAGACAGGGTCTGTATTTAAAAAGTCTTCAAAACAGAGTTACCACGCAACAAAAACGCCATTTTGACAGAGGAAATGCCACTAATGCTGTAACTGTGGTGGTTTATCATCATATTTCCAACAGGTTTAAAGTTGCTTTCAGTTCATTTTTATATTGTATGAGCATGAACTGAAACCAGTGGCCACCCTGAAAGGTAGGAAATTATTATATCCCAGAATATGCTTTGGATAATGGTTGGCAGTGATGGGAAATATACGTTAACTGCAGCTAATGGGCTAATTACAAAACAACACGTGTGGTAATTTAAAATCCATGTCCTCAGCTCCCACTACACGTCCTGACATCACCTTCCTCAGCCTCTCATCCGACATAAGGACAAGAACAAACACACGGAGCAGAAGTGGAAGAAGATCACATGTCAGAGCTGGAGACAAAACTCGCAGACCCAAAACAACTAGCCCTTTATCCCCCTTCGTATACAGATCCACATGTGGCGCTCCGGCATCACAGTCCCCGACGCAAATGAGATTACATGAAGAGAAACCGTAACAAATGAAAGGAACTTCAGTCTTTCTGTCCAGCTACTGAAGTCACAGTATGAGTGTGTGTCTGACAACTCACAGGAACCAGGCTGTGGTGAAGCCTCTGCTTAATAATTGTGATTCTACAGCTTCCACTCCAAAAAGGGCAGGAGGAGGTTAAGGGGCCGAGGAAGGACGACTACAGGCTGGAGCTGAGACGTCCAAATCAGATCTAATGCAAGTTCAGCTCCCATGTCCCAGATGAGCTGCAGGATGTAGGTACAGAAAACTCTTCCCTAGCTTTACACTGCATCACAGGTTAAAACCCGACCGAGGTGGACGAACGGCCGAGAGAATGTCTCCATTTGACAAGAGACTTCTAGAACTGAATTTGCTGCTAAACTGTCAAAGAAAGGCAAAGAAGATGGTGGAAAGGACATCTTCTAAATGTAGATACCATCCCCTTAGATTCATCAGTGAAGCGACACCCAACACATACAAAATGCTTAAGTGCAAAGGTTTAAAATCTAAGTCATTTGTGGTATATGAGCATGTTTGCGGCTGAAAGGCCCCAAGAACTGAGACGCGTTTCTTCTACATGTTGAACTTATTCAGTATCATATCGTCTTGTTTATCTCAATGAGTTCCACACAGGGAAGAAGCTGATGTATTGATTTCACATTTGGTGAAAAGAGAGTAACGTTGCTGGATCAGTGCTCAGAATCCGTAAAAAGTTGGATCAGCGCATCCCCTACTCATGAGCAAGGCAGTGGGCTCACTAAAGCTCCAGCCTACGATGCAATAATGTTGTGAACCTCTGAGGAAGGGATATGTGCCCGTGGATGTATGTTGTGAAGCGGAAAATGAATAACTGAGACTCCTTCCTGGAAGAATCTGTTCATAAAGGAACTTGGACTTGGCTGAAGGCTCATTAAAACATAATCAGCTGAGGAGCCTCTGGGCAAGGTCATACTATGGACCTGTTCCACTCTACACTGCAGTTCCAGCCTATGATGCCCTCCAGTACCCAGGGCACGGTAAGCACACAATCAAACATGTTTTGAAGACAGTGCTACAGTAGGTTTTGCTGCAGACCCTCAATGTTGAATCTGCAGACACTGATTGAAGTGTCAGAAGTGTGGCAGATGCATCAACAAGCACCCCTGTGGTTTTCAGGCCCCTGGACCTCACATATCAATCACATACCCAGTCTTCATAGTGCCTGGTTCCGTTCTGCAGCAGGTCCTCCAGCTGGATGGTGCAGTTGGCCACGAAGTCATCGTACCCGATGGGCGCGTCGTGGAAGACGGAGAGCTCCAGGCTCCGTCCCTCGCGGACCTCGGTGCAGAACTCCTGGTGCCAGGCGGGGCTGTTGGTCTTGGTCCTGGTGGCGGTCTGGCCCAGCCGGGTCTGGTCCAGGTTCAGGGCCAGGTAGGGGTCCAGGAGGAAGGAGCCGCTCTTGCCCACAGCGTGACGCAGGGCCCATGGGGTGGGTTTCAGGTCCACTGCCTCACACACTCGCACCTTCAACAGGCCACTGAACACAGGCATAGCTTCAGGGATGTGTGTGTTGTGTGTGTTGTGTGTGTATGTGTGTGTGTGTGTTTGGACTAGTCAGCCTGTTCCTGCTCCTGTACACAGAGTGTTTCCTTCCAATGAGAGGGGGTCACTGCACAGTCCTGCTACATCCCATAATGCCGCTGGCTCCTTAGACTCTCAGTCTAGTACAGCCATATCAGAACACTGTGTTATCCTCACACACACTCGCACAGACACACACACACTGATGTGCAGTAACACGCAGCCCCAACGCAGACTCACACCCTTCAGAGGTCGCTCTCGTGTTTGTTTATGCTCCAGACAAGATTCCAGAATATCTGCGGAAACAGGCCGGGATAGGGACGCCTGGGCGGGGTGTGCAGGTTAACGGGCTCCGGTTGGGTTCACTCGAAGCCCCTGAGCCTCCCCACCGCGGGTCCGTGCGTGTGTCTGTCCCGGGTCAGGGTGGGAGACAGCGGGAGCAGCCGCGCCTAGCCATCCGGGATTGGTGCTCGGTGTCCAGCCCGTCGCAGACTCGCTCTCCGCCGGGATAAGCTCCTCGACCTCACGGTGCCGCGGTGTTTCTGCGCGTCCTCTCCGGAAAGCAGCGCCTCTGTGTGTTCGTCAACCCCGCTGCGGTGTTTTTGTCTTCACGACCACCCTGAGGACATCACGGCGGGGCTCCGCTCCCCAGCTCCGCTCCGGTTTTTTTTCTGCTTTGGTTCCTTGCGCGCGCCCCCCGCTTCCCGTCCCCTCGCTCCTGAATCCGCGAGTGAGCGCGAGCTGCAGGAAATGCGCAAAACGCGTCACACGCGCTGCCGAGCTCTCGCGCCGGATGAGAGAAAAGAGAGAGAGAGGGAGAGAGAGAGAGAGAGAGAGACTATGAGTGTGTGTGTCTTTGTGTGTGTGTGTGTGCGCAGATGGAAGAGGTGTTTTCTGAGGGGTGGGGGGGTGGAATTCACCCGCAGGCATGGAGCGTGCGTGTGCGTGTGTGTCATGGCCCAGGCAGCCAATAATGCCAGTCAATCATTCAGTCCTTATGCATGGTCACACACACACACCCCCCACCCCCCACACACACACCTAGGAAACAGAACAAATAACATACATGTCTATTACTATTATTTGCTATATGTCAAATAATGATAAAATCTAGTAAACTCTGTTTTCTAGATACTCTTTTTTACAGTTTTCTAGATGCTCGGTTTTCTACTTAATCAGTCTTCTAGTTACTCTGTTTTCTAGTTGTCTAACTACTCGGTTTTGTTGTTAATCATTTTTCTAGTGACTCTTACAGCTACTTTTCTAGTTAATCAATTATTGTGTTGATCACTTTTCTAGTTGCTCAGTTTTGTAGTTTTCCAGTTACTCAGTTTTCTAGATTTATATTTAGTTTCTAGTTCCCTTCCTCTTGATCTTTACATTCACACACTGTGAGTTTCTGTATATATTAAATCAGAGGTGTGATGGTGCTCTGAGCTGCAGTGAACGTTGAGCTTGTCAGGAACTTCCTCAGGAACCTGTGATATTATATTCACACCATCATATGTCTCTGTATTAACATGCATAGTGTCCTCATTTAGTTAAACTCTATTATCACATACCTGCTAATTCCAGCACATACATGTACATTTACATGTTTGTAAATGTACAAACTGAGAGCTTTACAATCAGTACATCATGTGTGATATACTCTAACCGTAGACTCTGTATAGTGAAAAGTAAACACCTACATTAATCAGTATAGTATATAATAATATATATATATTAATAGTATTTACCATATGCTATGCTTGGGGAAGTGAATATAATGTGCATGCTACAGTAATGCTGAATTTAAAGCTTACTCATCGTACTGTGCTGTGTTTGATTGCATGTCTGATCTCCCTGGTCACGTATCAGTCTAATAAAATCGAATACATTGTTATTGTGACAACCTCATGAATAAACATATTGTTAAATTCATACCTCACTGACAGTGTCAATCAAAACTGAACATTATTGTATTATTATAAGTGTACCTAATAAAATGACCTCTCTAACCTATCTATCTATCTATCTATCTATCTGTCTGTCTGTCTGTCTGTCTGTCTGTCTGTCTGTCTGTCTGTCTATCTATCTATCTATCTATCTATCTATCTATCTGTCTGTCTGTCTGTCTGTCTGTCTGTCTGTCTATCTATCTATCTATCTATCTATCTATCTATCTATCTATCTATCTATCTATCTATCTACTTTGCTTGTAGACGACACCAGGCCTGGCTCAGCTACGCCATCTGCTGGCTCTTAAGACCTATGACCGGTCTGATGACGCACCCAGGACGTGACGTCGAGGGACGCTGTGTTCAAGTGCTCCTCGTAAATTTGTGTTTCACAAGTGGTCAGTGGAAGAAGTATTCAGACCCTGTACTTGAATTAACAATTTATTCAGATTTGTATAAAAAATATTGCATTGCATGTCAGAGTATTATATTTAAAAAATGTATGAAAATAGAAGAATAAATAGACATCGATTTAATCGAGACTAAAAAAAGCCTTTTCCTGCAGATTGCCCCCTTCCAAAACTTATATTATAATAGGTATTTAATGTATTAAAGTGTATAGAATCATTAACTACATATTTTAACTAGGATTATTTATAATTACTTTCTATACTGTTGCATAGTTTTCATATTTTATACTTAACTAGTAACTTGCTATTGTATAAATGTAGTGGAGTAGTATGTTCAATATGTATAAGTATGAATGGGGTTTGAGTAGTAATCACAAAATCTTAATACTCAATTAAAAAAAAACATTAGACTCATACTTAAGTATAGAACTTGGGTAAATGTACTACATCCACCGCACTGTCTTTATTTTGGCCACTGGATGGCGCTGTTTGGTCTTCTTTCTTACTGTGGGTGTTTCAAGAAATGCGAAAATCATCAGAAGACGGAAGATACGTGAACACATTCTGTCTCCTCATGTGGTACAGGGGGAACAATTTAAAGTGGGAATTCTGGGAATTTTCTTTTTTACCTTTTTATGTTTGTTTTTTTCTCAACGATGGATGAAGTTTTTTCGAGGTGAATGGGTATATTTTATCTGAAGGGACAAATAAGACTAAGAAGGAGAATACCATGCAGAATATTTAGGAAATGGGTTCAACGCAAACTGAACAGGACAAAAAACAAAAATATTATCCATATTATTTATACCTAAAAAACACTCAAATATAAATGCTTCTATTATATTTTCTTAAATAATTAGGTCGCCTTTAGATCAATACTATTATAAATCAGAAAACATGATTTACCGATCATAACTTTAACCATTTATAAGAAGCGACACATTTATAAACTGTTTTAAATCTGGTGTATTTGTATATTCACAGTTAAATCTTGCTCAATAAGACATTATAAAGGTTTGTTCCTGTGCATAATTTCACACTAGATAAATAAATATGATGACATCTTTTAGGAGAAGATAAAACTGTCAATAGATATAATAATGAGTATAAAAATGTAGATCGCCTTTATATCTGCGTAATAGTGGGTCTATATTAAAAAATATTATAGAAAATAAAATGGCTAAGTTAATTAAATTTCAGTTTTTTTAGTTTGACCAGGAAGTCATATTAAGCTGAACACGAATATATACAGATTTTTATTTTTTTGTATCCACCTGAAGCAAGTGAATAACGCTCTATAGGGACATCTTCACATAATAACAAATTAAACATAATGCATCACTATAAACTCACTCATACTCACACTCACACACACAAGAATAGCCACAATAAGAGTCATAAATTAGATAATTTTATTTATATACAGTATAAAATACCAAAACATATTCAGCATCAAACTGAACTTGAAGTCTGACATATCATCAAACACAGACTGAACAGTGAAGTCTCTGAACTTTAAATTAAGTATAAGAAAAAAAACAACCTCAAAGGTACAGACAGGGAGGAAGGCTTCAGTGTGAATTGATTGTCCAAAGCAGGGGACATCCAGGGGTCCTTCAGGGGCCTCTAAAGAAACAACTAGTTCCATTAAAAAATAAGAGAACGACACATAATTAGAGAAAATAAGAGTGATTCGCTCCTCCTGGGTGGGGGTCCCTGAGTTGAAGTCCAACAGCGGGAGGTCAACAGATGCGCACTGCCCTCATCCAGTGATGAATTTAGAAAAACCTAGTGTGAGTCTGGTCTGCGGGAAACGAACAGCACGGACAGAAATCTTTTACATCATCTGTTTGATGTTGTGGAATAATAAAGTTTAGTGCAACTCCTCCTCCTCCTCCTCTTTTCTCCGGTTTCCCTCGACGGACCATCACAGGCCTCTGAAGGTCCATTCCACAGATTTTAAAGTGTCAGACATCCAAGTCAGAGTCACTGTCCGTTACTGAGAGAAGAGTGTGTCCATCCGCGCGCTCTGCGCTCCCGTCCGGACTGCACTCTCCTCCACTGAGTGCACGCGCACCGTCTGAACACATATGGTGCTGCAACCTGAGGATGGAGAGAAGAAGAAGAAGAAGAAGAAGAAGAAGAAGAAGAAGAAGAAGAAGAAGAAGAAGAAGAAGAAGAAGAGGAGACGTTAAACCCAACTGTTAAAATGTATTTTAACTCAGAATGAAAAAGACTACCAGTTAAAATCTGAAACACAAAACTTCTCATATTTTGTTTTGTTGTGCAAATAGAACAAAAATAAAACTCATAAATAATCCTAAATTTATATTAAAATATAGAAATAATAAAATATATATATAAACGTCAATCTTTGGTCAACGCAAAAATAACAAATCATCTCAGTCCAAACATCTTGGAGTCCGTGCGGGCATGGTAAGCAATTTGCGCCCATTCATGCACATTTTGCCTCCACCAACAGGGTGGTTGACCCAAACACTGACCCTGAAGCAAATTAAAGCGAGAGAAAGGAGAAGAAGGATCAACCAGGACACGCTGACGGAGAGAAGACAAAAACCTACAAGCTGAATGGCCGAGCACTTTTACGCATGAATGGCCCCTTTACGCACAACCTTGGCTGCCCGTGGAGAGGAAATTGCTTCAACAAGTGAGCGCATGATGATAGAGGAGTGGTCAATAAAGAGAGAAATTAGACATTTTGGAGTTGTACGAATTTTGACATCTCCAAAATGAGGCCTCAATGTGTCTAGTGGTTTTTGATAGACAGTTAATAAATCCTTTATACTCTCCGGTGCAATTAGAGTAAGTTCTTCCTGCTCCCTGCAAGATGCCAAGTTTAACTCTCAACTGAAAACTTCTTTCAAAAAGTTACTGACCTGTTTTTGGCTGCTGCCGCTCGGTCTCTCTGTCTCCGGTTTTTGAACCAGTTCCCAACTTGAGTCGGTGTCAGTCCGGTGGCGTGCGCCAGCTCCCGCTTCTTCCCCGGGTTGGGGTAGGGGTCCTGCAGGTACCACTCTCTCAGCAGCCCTCGTGTGCGCTCCTTGAAACAGTGCGTCTTCTGCTCTCCGTCCCAGATGGTCCTCGGTAACGGGAACTTCTTCCTCACGCGGTACTTGTCCACGGGTCCGAGTGGCCGCCCCCGGAGCTTCTCTGCCTCCCGGTAGTGAGCTTCGAGCCACATCGCCTGCAGTTTGCCGTGCGACGCGCGCGTAAAGCGGTGCGTCTCCAGGATGTGGTACAGCTCTCGGAAGCTCCCGGTGTGGTACGCCACCACGGCGCGGGCCCTCTGCACGGACTCGTGCTCGGAGATGGAGTCGCGCCCGTCCGCGGTCACCGGGAGCGACCAGAGGAAGCGGGCCAGCCGTTCGATGTCCCCGGTCTCCTCCAGGGTCTCGCACACGCTGGCGATCTGAGCCGCGGAGAAGCACAGTCCAGGGAGAGCCATGGGTGGGCAGGCGGAGGGAGTATCCTCCGGGGACCGGGAGCGGGCCAAGGGAGAGGGCCCATCCGCGAAGTGCGGCAGGAGGAGGCGGGAGGCTGAGAAGAAGTCGAGCGGAGATCTGAAAACCATCTGGTCCACTGAGTGAAGCCCGAGAGGAGACGGAGACAGTCTGACAGAAATGTGCTGAAGTCTGACTCTTTAGTTCACCTGGGAGTCAGGGAGGGACCCCGGATCTCACTCCTGATTGGTCACTGTGGAGCTGATGCGAGGTTGTCATGGCAGCAGTGTCAGTCAAACAGAGGGTTTATCTCCCTCGTTTTACGCACAAGCTGGACACATAAAGTCTCTCTGGTGTTAACGATTTAACCCAACAGGAAGGTTTGCCATAAAAGTAATTAAATACATATTAAAAAAACAAAAATCAAAGGTCACTTAACCACTTTTTTTCCAGAGCTATGGAACAGATTAAATGATTCATGGAGTTGAGTTGAAGTGATTCAAACATATTGTACAGAAAATTCAAATCAGAACAAGCTGGTCAAAAAACACTGTTGCACCTGCTCATCCTATTTGTTCAAAAAGACTTTGGGATCCATGAACCTCCAGATAGACAGAAACAAATGTAAAGAGGGAAAGAAAGTGGCTCACAATAAATATATTTCTTTAATTATCATCACTCAATTAATAGTATTTCATTTAAATAAGTGGTCTGTTAAAACTCTTACCTGGCTGTGTATTCTCTTTATTGTTGAGTCGTATAATTCTTCATGTACGTAAGATGTTTAAAGGAATAAACATTTTCTTTATGATGCCACTGATGCCTTTATTTCCGCATCACAAACACCATAGAAACGGCAGCAGGGCTATAATTAAAATAATATCAATAATTGTCATAGTATAATTGTCATCTATAGCAATATAAGAAAAAGCAGAGTGAGGAGGTATAATACACAATTGAGCCACCTCACATTTGTAAAAATGTTTTTGCTTCAGTCAGGAGCAAAAATCTGTCTTTAACTTAAAAGATGTAATAATGTGACATTTATCGTGATGATTTTCAATATCGACTGATCCTGAAACTTTCATCCTGGTCATTTTTGTCCACATCGCGCCGAAATATGGCAAATATTCAGATGTGAACAAATATTCAGACCTAAAGGGGATGGAACAGATTAAATTAATAATTAAACACAAGTAACCCAAAGACCATAAGCCTCATGAGCAGGACAGATGCTGATTAAGATGATAAAATAAGATGGACTAATAAACTGACACCTCTCCGCTCCTCTCTCTCTCTCCCTCCGCTAGGCTGCTTGCATCATTAATAGCAGTAATGTGTGCGGTAACCCGGTGTGATCGGAAATCTCATCCCGACCTGAAAGCGTATGTTTCTCTGAGTGTTCTCCCGCCACTCTAATCACTCTCCTGTTCTCTAATATCCATAAGTTCAGAGATACTAAGCCACAGTGCAGCTCCATTCAGTTACCTTGGATTAACAGCGCGCCCATACACCTCCTGCCAACATTAGTCTAATAGAGAAGCATATTCAATCAACATTAGCACATTTCGGTGCCCCCCCCCCCGGCCATATGCTTCGGAGTGTGGCACCCTTACTGCAGCATTAGGGTGTGTACGTGTGCATATAGTGAATATCGGGTGTGAAATATGAATATAAACGTGATATTTTGGCTCAAAATAAAAGAAATAGACACAAAATTTTAATTTTATCGTGCATCTTTGCATGATGTTTTGTCACTTGCACATATTAAACTCCTCCAAACACCCCAGTGCAGATGTGTTGGCTGTGAAAAAGGGGGTCACCCAGCTTTAGGGGGTTAATGCCAATTACCCAGAGAGACAGATGTCCCTACATGGTGGTGTGTGAGGAGGCGTGTGCCAGTTTTCGCCCTGGATGATGCATATGGTCCCGGCTTGTCGGGGCAAACTGCTTCTTGCTTTTTTAAATCAAATCCAATAAGCCTAAATAATAACAATAATAGTAATTATAACAGCAACAAAAACAACAATAATAATGAACAAATATGAACAAAAATAAGATTGGAAATAAGAAAAATCAAGTTGAAACTGAGAAAAAAGGGACTTATAATAGACCAGTATCTGCATAAATATAAATATGATGTGCACTCACATTTGCACATGCACACATTTTCATTGATGTTCTTACAAGTTGCAACTGGATATATCATTTCCACTTATCCCTGGGTTTTATTCATCTACTTCTTAGATGCACGGAGGCAAGAAAAAAGAGCTGGAGTCTCTGGTGAGTTATAAAGAAATATTTGCAAACAACGATGAATAAAGGTGATTTGCTGCCATGAAAGCTGTTTCAGTTTCAGTGTCAGTTCTGTTGAGAGGCTCCTCCTGCTCTTCTCGAGATGCCTGAGTCCCCAGAGAAGCTCAGCATGTTCCTCTGTGTTGTAACAAACACAACAATGGACAAACACACACTACAGTCTCTAAGCGACAGTCATGGCCAGGCCTCCTCCAAGTTGAAAAGACATTCTTCTATAATCGAAGCGGGAAGGACAGACCAGACATAGTCGAGGAAGCATACTCAAGGTGTGTGTGTGTGTGTGATGAGGGGGACGAGTGTGTCGTAGCGGTGACAATTAAGTCAATTCAGCTACATCTCCTTTCAGCCAGAGGACAATTATTAGGGAGGAGGAGGGAGAGCGGAGCACGGCTAAAAGGAGGTGGATGACACCACCATGGTGGCTGCAGGAGCGCAGTGAAGGAAGTGAATCACTTCAGCGTCTCCTTATTCCACCCCACAAACAAAAGCCCTGCTCCTAATTAACCTCTCCACAACTTAACACTGACCCCTTAAGCCCCAAAACTTTAACCCCTCACCCTGCCTCACGGAGGAGGCCGCACAGCCCCCTCCCCTGACTCCCCCAGAGTTCTCCCCCTCGTTAAGCCACTAATCACTTCCTGAGTCTTTGTTGTGCTTTTGTGCTCTCGCAGGGCTCCAAGAGAGTGTGGTGCACAATGGTACCCCCGAAAAAGAAAAGGGAAGAGGAGGTGAATTGTAGCAGAGCGAGGAGGAAAATGAAGACGTGGAGAGGAGTGGGAGGACAGGGGTTTTTCTAGCCTGATCACAAAACTGTCAGTGTGTTAGATAATCAATCAATTAGTTGTTTGAAAGTGTTTCATCTTGTTTTAATTTGATTGATTTTAATTGAAACAACAAGTGGGACATTGATTGTCTTCCTCATCTTCCAAAAGAAGGAAAGAAGGCTGCGTGTGTGTGTGTGTGTGTGTGTGTGTGTGTGTGTGTGTGTGTGTGTGTGTGTGTGTGTGTGTGTGTGTGTGTGTGTGTGTGTGTGTCTGCAACACTGACCTTTTTCAGTACCAGTGGACCTCATGGGGACCAAAGCCTCGTTCTAATGAGGCAAAACTAATTCTGTGCAAACCTGTGTGTGTGTGTGTGTGTGTGTGTGTGTGTGTGTGTGTGTGTGTGTGTGTGTGTGTGTGTGTGTGTGTGTGTGTGTGTGTGTGTGTGTGTGTGGTCCAGGTATTATTGATGCTGTGGGGACCTAAATCTGTTTACACATTTTGGGATGTGTCCTCCTCGTGGGGACAAACATTAAGTCTCCAAAACGTTAATCTATCAAATTTAAGGTGAAGACATGTTTTTCAGTTAGGTTGAGGTCAGGTTTAGGCTTAAGTTTAGGTTTAGGTTTAAGGGTTGGGCAAGTATAGGAACTATGGTTAAGGTTAAAGTCTCCATGAAATAAATGTAAGTCCACATAACATCCTCTTAAATCATGGAGACACAACTCTGTGTGTGTGTGTGTGTGTGTGTGTGTGTGTGTGTGTGTGTGTGTCACCATTTGACTCCATCCTGACCTCTGTCCCATACAAACCAGAGGAGGGATACAGGCATTCAAGTAACTGTACCTGACCAACTAATCCTGCACTCTGATTGGTTTGTAACCCAACACCTCAAAGTGAATGCTGCTGTTTGTATTGGTGCCACGTCGCTCCAGCTGTGTGTGGGGGCTGAAACAGCTGGAGAGGAGAAGTTTCATCGGGAGATATGTCAACATATAACTGGGTCTGTGCCACACAAACACACACAGACACACACACGACAGATGGGTGACACAAATGTCAAAGCACAAACACCTGACAGATACCACAGAGGAATAAACAAAGTAATCAGATAATTGGACTGATAACTCCTCAGATGCACAGTTGTTTTAAACCTGTAGCTGAGAGCAGCGGGGCCAGATGTAAACGCAGTGATTCCATCATTATCCTGTGTGTTGTCAGTGTCGTCTCACCACTCAGGCTGTTTTTGATTCACAGCTTTGGAGACAAAGAAAACACCAGCGGCCCAAAATACAAACAGCTGGAGTCTGAACAAACGTCAGGCTGTTAGGCAGAAGCACTTAAACGTGCAGATGTAACCACACACGCACACACACACACACACACACACGGCATTCAATCACACAACTAACACACATCCTCCAGTTATATGTAGCCATGAAAAGAAGCATCATATTTACATCCTCATTTCCTATTATTGAGGAAATGTTTGGTGTTTTAAACCATGTCAGTCCACCTACAGTGTCCTTCATAAAACTGAAGAAGTAAAATCAATTGATCTATTAACATTTTGTAGAATCCAGTTAGTTTGTTGAGGTGTCAGCAGCAACAATAATTTAAGATTAACAATCCATAAAATATAAAGAAAGAATAAAATGGGACCCAAATAGAATTAGCAGTTGTTAATATTAATATTAGTTTCCTAATGAAATGCTTTCTTTAAAATAAAAAAAATAAAAGGTTTTGATCTAAATATCAAATTCCAAATAACTGAATCACTTGTGAAGTGTTTCACAGGCAGTTTATAATGAAAAAGACAACATAACATTACATAATAGTAATGTTTAAGTTATTATAGATATATTAATAATACAAATTTATTTACTGTTATTTGCATGTTTTGTTAATTTAATGAAGGTCTAAAAATCTCATGAAGAATTTTCTAATTGGATATATAGACTTATATTCATGTCCATATTATCTATTGGGCTGAATCTGAGTACGTTTTCATTGTGTCAGTGTCAGTGACGTGTAGGTTGTTTTATATATGATTCACTTCATTATTAACACTGTTCCTGCTTTGTTATCTACTAATCATATAACATAAAAAAATATATATATATATTTAATAATAACGTTTTTAATAATATCTTAATTATACTTAACCAATGTGTTTAATTGATTAAAAAAAGTTTAAACCTTTTACTCACCAATTCGTATATAGACAATAGGGACCAACTAACAAATGCAGAAACAAATACAAGTGCACAGAGGTAACAGGGAGACAGAAAAACTACCGACAAGCAATATTATAAAAATAGAAAATAAATCAGGGAGCATGATCTGTTTGGGTTTGAAATTGAAATCCCTTTATCTGAAATATAGAAGAGGAATTTATGTAGCTATGAGTTCTGGTTTAGACAAAAAAAGAAGAGTGTTTCCACAGCTGAAATAAAAAAAATTTTTACAAATAAAAATAAATGAAGTGATTAGTTGGAAATGTTGTAGGAGGTGTAGCAGAGAGGAAACAGCTGATGATACAAGACAAAACAAAGTGGGACAAGGGTACGGGAATGAAAAAAAAAAAAGCCAAGAGAGGATGAAATTAAACGAGTGAAAAGAGGAGGATGACTGAAATAAAGGGGGGGGGAGGCCGGCCCCTGTCCTGTCTGGTGTGGTTGGGGGTAATCTGGTCTAATCTGCTGCATGTTAACCTATCTGAGCAGCAAGAGCCAGATTATCCCTCTAACAATGGCCACCCGCTCATCTGCTAAATTACTCCACTCAAAATCATATGCTGAAACACACACACACACACACACACACACACACACACACACACACACACAGAAGTACAGACGCCCACACAGATTTCCGGGAGCCATCAGTATTTATATTTCACCGGGTATGAATATTGAACTCCCTTTGAGCTCTTCATTTGGAGCGTTTAAAATCAAACCCAGAGGTGTCGTGTTCGAGTCGAACCGGTCACCGCTCTCGTCCAAGGTCACCGCCACAGCCTCGGTGTGAAAAGACAGGAGTGGGCGGAAGAAGAGGACGAAGAACTCCAGTGAAAGCGCAGGAGCAGGTGAGAGAAGAAAGGAGAGACGGTAAACCAACGGCGAGGAGAAAGAGAAACACCTTCCTCCTCCCTGCGAACAAAGCTTTTTCTTTGGGCGCATGTTCTTTAGCACGTCGGGTCACCGGTGTCAGCTGACCTTCGGATGTAGAGAGCACAACGCTGCCACTGAACACCTTCCCCGTCCTTTCAGGGGAGCAATGAATAAACACAAACAACACAAATATATAACATAAATATTGTAACACGGAGCGGGATCCGTGTGCCGAGCATACGCACTCTGTAAATGGAGTTTGTGAGGCAGCTGGGGGTTTTCTAACAGCTCCGGGTTGGAGGTTGTGGACCGAGAAGCTCGGAGGTTTTCAAAGACGCTGCCGTCAATTCAAATAAGAGGAGAAAGAGGGAAATGAGAAAGAGGCGTGTTGGAAGAATAGAGTCAACAGCCGTGTCAGCAGCTGTGTGAGGCTGCAAACATCTGGATGCTCATGTGTACAGGCGTATGTTTCGTGTTCATAACTAAAAGAGCGCATACCTCCACCAAGGCCCAACAGACCCTCAAATTCACTCAAGATGCACCGATTTTCACAGCCTTCTAAATGTGCCAGTTTTATTCCATAACTCTCAAATCTTACAATGTTAAAGAAAGTGAAAAAAAAAAGAAAGAGAAAAGTTAAGGGATAAACAAAGTCAGCGGATTCATCGTCTGGAGACAACGCATGTCTGTGGCAAACTTCATGGCATCCGTCCAATAGTTGAGACAGTAGTCGAGACATCTGACTCGAAACCAATCAATCTCATGCTGGTGCTCGAGGTTCTTCCTATGGGGAACAAGAACACCTGAACCGATCCAGCGTGAAGATTCCAGTGGTGTAATGTAACTAAGTGCATATACTCTATACTGTACTTCAACCTGCGGTGAGGAAGATTTGTCTCCTCCCTCTGGCAGTGAGTGGATTTACACAAACACTGCTGCTGCATGGACACGGTGTACGCCCCTGTTATTGATCCCTTTCCTTTTTAGACTGTAGTCCTTCCTACAGTCATTGTACAGTGTAGTTTTCTTTATATATGCACTTCAGCCTATTTATGTTCGGAGATGTGAAGAAAGTCTACTTCCTACCATCAAAAATTAACGGTGCAACTTGTCCAGCGAAGAAAAAAAGAAGAAAGTCGGAAAGGTTTTATACTTGGGCAAAATAAGTATTTTTACTTTTGATACTCTAAGTCTATTTTACTGAGGATATTTCCTTACTTTTACCCAGGTATAATTGTAAGTGCATGACTTTTATGCAAAACTAAGTATTTTTCCAAAGTGTTATATGTACTAAGTTCTTCCACCACAGGTATTTGCAGAGGTTTCTCACTAGAAGAGTAAAAAATAAGCAGCATTAGAGGAGAAGTAAAAAAAAATCACCAGTTTTGAAAACTTAATTTCTGAGGATCATTTATAACTGTAGCAAATTCCATGTAACAGTTGTTGTTGAGATATTTCACTGAAAAGTAAAAACCTTGTTGTAGCACCACAGTAAAAACGCCAAGGACGACTGAAGTCAGTTCGGATCCATCCTCTGGGGACCATGATTTAATGACTTCTGATAGCTGTTGAGATCTTTCAGTCTGGTGCTGGGGGATGAACTGACGTCACCTTACTACAAGCTCGGCTGAAAAGAAAAGTGCATGTCAGACAAGAGAAGGCGGAGGGGGCAGATCTGTTGTTTTACGTCGTGTAGTTCGGTGAAAACAAATTAAAGTGAAAGAGATTAAAGATGCAGCGAGCAGGGGCGCGCAAACAGTTTTAACAGGTCACTATCTATTGTTTTGTAATATGAGGCTTAATGTGGATTCAGCCGGTGAATCAGTGAGAGGGCGCACTCTGTACCCCGCCACCATCATCAAATTAAATTCAACCCCCCCTCCCCCCTCCAGCACATGCACCCACGCCATCATCATACACACCACCACCGTAATATATTTGGATCGCTCATTCACACTCTAACGCACACACACGCTCCGCAATCCCATAATCCCACTCCAGATTGAGAACACCTTTAAGATACGATGTGATTATGATTAGGGATTATGATCAAATTATGACAGAGTGACAGATTAGACAGGGGTTTTTTGTGTGTGTGTGTGTGTGTGGAGGAGATATGGTGGTGTGACAGCAGCACACACAATCATTTATGAAGACGTCTGTCTCTGTACAGCGGTCTGCTTTACTTTGACATTTATACTATATAGTGAAGAGTGAAACATATTCGAGAAAATAGAAAAGGGAAAATCCATAATTCAAATCAAATGTATAATTTTGTCGACCAGAGGATAGTTGTCGCATGGTAAGAACTACAGGAAGGAATGGATCACTTCCAAATTTTTATAAATTATCCTTTAGCATAGAGCATGTAGGGTTTAGAGAAATCCTTTTGAAAAACACGAGTCTGTCACTTTCTACATGTATGTACTATTCGTATTTGATCTTGTGTGGTGAGATTAATTTGTCCCTGACTGCTGTTTCCAATGTGTGGACTGGATCACATCAGCCATTTACTCTACGTCTTTTTTCTCTTGCGTATCTACAATTTGTTGGTTTTTCTACCCTTGTTTAAACAAAATTTCAAAACAAATGTCTTTTATTCTCATTTAATTTTAAGTGGTTCATGTTTCTGGGTGTGAAATTTACCTGGAAACTTCAGATCCAATATATAAAGAGGAAAGTTTGCTTTGCAGCACTGTGCAAAGCAAAGGACACTTTTGATTTGTTCACTATTTCTTCATATATGTTGGTTGATGTTAGTATTGATGTGGGGCAACATATATAAAACTAATGAAACTGTATGAACGTATTGTGTGATATTTATGTTATGATGATGGTTAACGATTAATATATAATTGATTTATTTGATTTGGCCAACTGTATTTATGTTGTATATTATGTTATATGAGATTTTTCTTCTTCTTTCATATAATGAATACAAGTGTTTCAGTGTATTGTGATTTGTAAACTTGTGTTTGGATTACACTGAAATAAAAGAATATAAACTCAACGCAACTAAATTAAACTTAAGTTGACGCTTCCTGCGGCTACGAACTAGTTTGTATCTCGTGGTTTGTGAGAATGAATTTTGCAGATGTACAGTTCAAACTTTACTGAAGTGTCAAGGATGGTGTGCAATAATAAGTCTGTTTATACATTCTAGTTTTGTTTTGTGTCTTTGTCTGTCTCTTATACGCTTATATAAGTGTCCTTGGGTCTCTTGAAAGTTGCTATATAAATTCAAGCTATTATTATACATTCTGTATTTTTCATTTACCTTTTTGAAAACTGTTATATTCACACTGTTCATACACCGACTCAGTCTTCCCCTGAGCAAAGAATACATATTGTGGATTTCTGCATTGAAAAGGAGTCGATACAAACCCTGCAGCAAAACAGACATTTAAAAAATGAGTGTTTCTTCAAATATCAATGTATGACTTTAACTTTTCATTTCATGGACTTAAGACATTTAAACAACCTAATATTTAGTGTGAATACTGTTTTCCTGCTTCTTTATCAAATTTCCCTCCAGCTCCTGCATACCTTGTGCAATTTCAACCATTCACGTATATCAAAACATTCAGCTCGTTTAGGACTTTCCTGCTATTATATTTTTCATCATTTGTTATACTATTTATGTTTTTAGAAATTCAAGTGTTTCTTAAAGTTTTCTCTCATTCAAATGAGGAAGTATTCAAACCTTCAGCCCTTTTAAATGCATCCAAGTCTTCATACTTTGTGCAAGAAACTTCATTCAAGAGTTTCAGCTTTTCAGGTGTTTTTCAACTTTTTGATATCATGTACCAGTTCTGAATAATCGCAGTTTAAGATTTTACAGTGGGCGTGTATGTGAGGCTCTTTCACCTCCTCAGTTTTTTCCGACACATTTTTGGGATTCTTCTCTTGTATCTCTCATATATCGAGACGATCTGTGGCTCTTGCACACAGTGTGACCCCTGAAGCAGCAGGGCAAACAGTTTCTACAGTTTCACCTCAAACAAGAGTTTATGACGTTCTGGTAATTAAAGTAATATTCAGCAATTTACAGTTTGAAGAATTGACGTTTTTTTCTTTTCTTTCTACTCTTTTGATGATTCTCCTGGGGGGATTAATAAAATACTTTCCCAACTGCAGCAAAGTCTCTGCTCATTCTCTTCTCACGTGAAACATCAAGGTCGATTAGAATTGGGTCCGTGCAGCTCAAAAGGCCTTTGGAGTCTCAACATGGTGCTTTAACAAAAACACACAACCCTCAGTGTAACACAATTCATCCTGTAAAGAAGGAATAACAAACATGACCCAAAAAAAAGCTAAAACCATTAAATATGGACATTTTTGTAAATGCAAGTTTGTAAATCTGTTTGGAGAGTGACAAAAGTATTACACACACGTTAACGGCCTCCATGAAGCCGCACAGGCATCCAGAAAATGACACGACTTCGCTTATTGAAATACGCAGCCACCGCTGGGTCCTTGGCAGGTATTTTATTTCATATATAGACGCTTTCTGTAATCAAATGTGAGTGCAATCAAACAACAGCAATACAAACATTACCAATGCAGTCTGAGAACCAGGAACAGGGTTAAAACAGGGAGTTCACTCACTCTACACAGCGAGCAGCTAGTAACCTCATGGCCAACATTAAAAAAGAAAAAAAAAACGTTCCTCTGTCAGAACAGTCCGCCGTTATGTGTACCTCCAACTGCGATGGTGAGGAGGGCGGTGGGGAATCACGTCTGATCTCCCACCCTCCCACCCTCACCCCTCCTCCTCTACAGGAAGTCCAACCAGTGATACAACAGCCTCCCCACCACCACCACCACCACCATGAGTCCACCTCGCCCTCAGCTCCTCAGTAAACTAAATAACCTCCCATTTCCCCATTGTGATTATCATCGTCATCATTCTAATAGTATGAGCAAAGAAGAAGAAAAAAAACAAAAAAAAACACAACTCATTTCCACTTCTCTCACGGCGGGAGCCAATCAGAGCCCAGAGGTCCTTCGGGTTCAGTCAGTCTCAACCAATGGCTGTTCGATCCGGGGTCGACGAGAAAACCACATAGCTGTACATGTAGAACCAAAGTCCTCATGCAGTGCCCTGCAAAAGTGGCACATAACGTGCACAGGTGGAAGTGGGAGTTGGTGGGTGTGGGGGGAGGGGGGTTATGGTTTTGGTGTCTGTGTGTTAGAGTGTGTGTGTGTGTGTGTGTTTTTTAACGAGGGGGACAAGCGAAGGTGTTAGGCAATTATCAGACCCAGGAGCACGAAAAAAATGTCCAGAAGAAGAATTACAAAGTCTCTATCCTTCATCTGTCTTCTCTTGGCCCTCCACGAAACACAAACTCATCTCTCGCACATACAAACACACATACGCAGACACACACACACACACACACACACACACACACACTATAGGTCCTCATGTCATTGTGAAGTCGGGTGTTCATTGTCAACATTCAAGAAAAGAAAAGAAAAAAAAACACCTCAATGGTAAAAATCATCTCTACCATCACAATGCTTCAGTTCATAAAACCTTGACATGTCTGAAAAAAGTGAATTTGTTTTGTTTTTTTAATCCTCCAGGTTTAAAGCAGTATGCGTGTGTGTGTACTTGTCGTTTGTCGTCTTTGTCCCACTGCTGCAAACACACACACACACACATGCACAACCAACATACGCACTCACGCACTCCAAGACACACCACATGTCCTCTTTTTTTAAGTGGAGAACGACACGGCGCAATGGAGAGACACCTCCTCCTCTGGGTGGACGAGCCGGTCACCGGGAGGAGACGAAGGGGGATTATTGCCACGGCTACCAGGGGTCCTCCAGCTCACTGGTGCTCTAGGCGGGTAAAAAGCAAAAGAGATGGAGAGTTGTGCGTTAGCTTTAGTTTTTTGTAGCTGCATCTTCCAATGCACACAATAGTTAACAAACAGCTCCTGATGCCTTGAATAGAAGTAGATTTGGAACCTTACTGCCCTCATGAACTCAAAATGAATGGATAATGGTGAAAGACAGTGAGATCCCCCTGCCCGGCCAGCACGTTGAGACACCCAGAACCCAGACCTCTGATGACTCACCTTGCGGAGAATCACAAGGCCAACTGTCAAGACTGAAAAACAGGGGGGAGAAATGGGAGAGAATGGAGTCCCTATAAGACCACGCACCTTCCCTCTCGCTTATCACCGCCAGCTCAAGCAGCACAGTGGCAGGCGTTTATTTTCTTAGACATGTTTCAAACCTGGGAGCTGCCATTTATTTTAAAAGGAGACGACAGATTAAAATGTCCTTAAGCAGCCGACGCAAAATTACAAGTCTAGGGCGAGAGCTGAAAGCTGACAGAGGAGGGCGAGGAAGGTAAGGATTTATTTTCGGCTCAAGCTGCTCACATAAACTTCACAGCGTCGGCTAACACAGAAACATACACAACACATTAAATATTGTTAAGGACACAGAAAAACCTCTAAAACTTTTGAGGAAATGGTATATAATGCTCCCCTATCAGTTTCAGGTCTGTTTAGGCTTTTTGTGATTTGTTTGTGACGTGCAAATGGTGAACTATGACTTTCTCAGCTTTTTGAGTTCCCTAATCACAACCCTGACTTGCACATCTGCAACGTGACTCACTTGGCATGAGACGAACAGACAGAGAGGAAACAGCTGGACAGCCAGTTTACACTGAGAGACACTCACTTGACACAAAGCTGTAGCATGATACCTCAAATCGTTTTTATTTGTTCATTTGTCATTTTATCAACGGTGTGGGACTGATTTGGCCCACGAAACCCCATACAAATACAATTCATACACACACACGCACACTCACAGACAGACATACAGTGTTTAGCGTAACCTCTCTTCCTGATAGCTAAGTGCTTTAGATATTGTAAAGGATAAGGGCAGTGCATGCATTACCAGAGTGACTGGGTACAGGTCATTATACAGACTCCCTCTTCCTGCTTTCATAGAGAAGGAATAAACACTGTAGCTTCTGCAGCCTGTTTGAATCAGACGTCTATAATGAGCTAAGAGTTTCAGATTGTTTCTCTCTGAATAAAGCCAGAAACCTGTGGGGAATAAAATATGCTGGATGTGGGGGATGGTTTTAATCAAGCTGCGACTCTCGTAAAGCCACATTTATTACAAGCATCTGGCAGCATTAGCGGTTGGGAATTTATTAAAACACAGGTATAACAACATGTCAACATTACTGATTATAAATGCACAACTGTCTCACGTAAAACACATTCGATGTTTGCTCCAGGTGTGACTGAGGGTATAAGTGCTGTATCAGGCCTGGATTGGATATGGTCAGCCACGCTACAGTAGCAGTGTGACCTTAGGGAAGTGATGGTGGTTGGCCAGGTCCAACATTTTAGTCAAAAGGTGCAGCATGAGATGTATAAGGAAACAATTGTGGTCTCAGTCACCCATCTATGTGCCATTATCAGGTCAAATATTCCACTTGCTGTCTTCAGCTCCTGACAGAAAACCTCACAGATTAATGACACGAATAACAACATAGCCTGCTAGCATGCTAACATGATGCATGTTACCATATTAGTAAGCCAACTCAACAAACACTAACTGAATTTTAGCATGCTAACAAGGGAAATGCTAAATGTTAGCATGCTAGTGTGTATGCCAACATGTCAACTGTAAGTATGTTTGACCGCTTGTCCTTTAGAACGTACTAAAGACCACGCTGCAATCTTGCCCTCTCTAGTGCTGCACCACGAAGAAGCAGATCTTAACCTCTTTGTGCGTGATTGTGAGGCAGTGTGACTGTACTGTGATGTTGTAGAATCAGGGATATGTGGTGAGAGAATTATTTAAATCAACTGTCGCTCAAACTACAAGTAAACACCCACCCCACGCATCCCTCTGTTGTTTAACTGCCCTGTGATTGTGCCGATAAACGGGTTATCGCTCAAGTATCATCCGTTAAATCACGAAATGTGTGTAGAACTGATTGGTCTCTCAAACTCTGGCGCACACAAACACACACACACACATACATACATACATACACACATATACATAAAAGAGTGTGTTCTGAGTCTGTAGATGGAGTAGGCCTGGAGACACAGCTGCAGTTCAGAGTGTCCCCTCTCCTTTTCTTTGTCCATTGTAAGCAGGTGTGAGGGGGGTGAGGCTGGGGGAGAGGAGGGGTTCAGGTAGGAAATCAGCCAGAAGCGAACACCAGGAATCGTAGATCGTGGAGTGCCATGTTCATTTTTTTTTTTTTTCTTCACAAGCCACTTTTACTCTTTACACAATAATTCACCCTGATTCTATTGTAAACATGATGGTGTTGTAAAAGTGGCTTGGTAAGTTTTGGGGAATCAAAGCCGAGGTGGTCAGGAGGAAAAGGTGGAGAGAAAATCAGGGAGCGAAAGAGTCTTCATTAGGTTTATGTAATAAATGTGGCTCGCAGACAGAACTTGAACAGACAGAGGGGCCATTTTTGTTTACAAAGAATTGTTAAAATATTGTTATGGGTATACGAGTGGCAGCTGAGGCTGAAGACAAAACCAGAAATGGCCGATGTGTCAATTCAAATTCTGTGCTGCAGGAAAGCGGAGAGGTCACAGCACGTCTGACTAGAGCGCTGCAGTCTGAGGGAAAGATGGTTGGGTGGGTTGGTTTGCAGGCGGGGTGCTCAGTCAGAGGAGGGATTTAACTCAGGGGTGGGCGCATCCTCGCTGGCCTCCGGCTCTGCAGTGGCAGGTGAGGGCGGGGGTGAGGGGGGAGGGGGAGGTGAGGCGGGCTTCTTCTGGCCGTCATTATCGCCGTCCGAGGTCCTCCTGCTCGCCCCTGTTCCCTCAGCGACGCTCTCCCCCCGCACTTGGTAGGTGGCCAGGGACTCCTCCAGCACCGCGCGGTACTGCCCCCGGTGGTGGAGGCGGAACTGCCGAAGAGCCTCCAGCAGATGTGCCGCCGTACTGCCACCTCCCTCCTCACTCTCCTCCTCTCCCCCCGCAAAGGCCTGAGGTGACACGCCAGGGGTCAGACTCTGCAGGCACGCTCCATGGTCAAACACACACACACACACACACACACACACACACACACACACACACACACACACACACACACACACACACACACACACACACACACACACACACACACACACACACACACACACACACACACACACACACACACACACACAAATATCTACCACACACTAGCATGACAACGTCAGAGACATTCTTGCTCCAGTCGGACAGGCCCATGCAAGAGCTACCTCTGACCTTGTGGCCAACAACCCTTTGTGAGTTTTGCTGTGTGGTGTAACAGAGAGGAGGGGGTTTGGTCAGAACCCACACAGCCCAGAGAAAAGAGCCTGCAACGCAAGACTCCACTGACATTAATGTGACAAATAAGCTCATGTGCCCTCAAACACACACGCAGACACACACAATCACATCTGAACTGTTTAAAACCTGATAATGTTCTTTTTTCTTCAGAGTGATGACATTTGAAAAACTTGGAAGAAGGGATTTATTTAAGATGCTGCTTATGAGATTTCCTCTGACTCATGACTCTGAGATTGACATTAGATTACACAGATGGTCTTTTTGCAGTGGCCTGAAGTGGATATTATACTTTGTAGTTTTTAAGCGTTTTAAATTACACTGGAATTTGTAGTCTTTTAGATTAAAGTTCTTATTTATTCTAATTCAGGCCTTAGCTTGAATGACCGTGACAAGATAGTGATGCACTCAGAACTGATTTGTTGTTTTCTACCTATTTTTGAGGACTTTATTTTAAGGGGAGGGTTTGTAAATTAAATTGGATTCAATTAAATTAAAACATTGACGGAAAATATTAAAATAAATACAACAACTTCTAATGAATGTTGTTTGCTGTGTAGTGATGTACAATCAATTAATTTACTAAAATCTCTGAACAGTCTTCCAAAAAAGGTGAAGGGTGAAGAGTCTTTTTTTGTTCTTGATGCTGGTGCTTGCACAAGTGTTTGTGTGTGTGTGCACATATTTAGGTAATCAAAGTGTCTCACTTGACTCAATACAGTTGTCAATGGAGATGATACCTTATCCTAGGCCTTAATTTACTGTTTGACACATTTTTCTGACGATAAAAAGCTCCTCACACTTCATCAGCTTGAAGGGTCAACTATATATTCAGTATTATTATTTTCTTAAAGGGGGTGCAAGATGGTTTATTCAAACGATTTACACTTGACAAACTTCCAGTTATCGAATTCAGATGTATTTAATCCAGGTTTGTGAAGCCTTTAATACTATGAGTCAGGTGGTTTAAAGAGTTCATTGCTGAGGAGTTCAGCAGGTTTGCCAAGGTCCTGCTATACATCTTGTTACAATGATAAACACAAAATTGAAACTGACTGCAGAGGCCTTCGGTGCTTTTCAACATGAATGCAGTGAACTAAGATTAACAAGGCTATTCTGTTTAGTCCACCCTCCACCCTCATTCACACTTTAACCACATTCATTTTCTCTCACTCTTAGCACGCACACACACACGCACAAAAGAGTGTCCTTGTCTGGGCTGGTGTGTGTTTATGAGGTCATGTTAAGGGGCTGGGGTGAAAGGTTGAAGAGGTGAGGGGGTTTAGAGAGAGATCAACTCACGCCTTCCTCTTCTCTGTGAGGGTTCAGCTTGTTGTACACCGCCTCGATCACACTGCGTCTGCAAACACACAAACAGCACACGCCTCGCTGCTTAGAGAAGAGAACAACTCCTGACATCATGTAAACACTCTCTGCTCATTCTTCTCAAATGTATATTGATCAAGATTGTAATGGAATCAAGAAAGCAACTGAGTCGATACTCGAGTCTCCGCTATTTGTGCATCAAGACACTCCAGAATCTCTTAAACCATGTGCGCATTAAAGTGTTTTGATGAAAGTTAGTGTACGGTCGTTGCTCCTGCAGTGCTGCCAGATTGGCCGTCTTCCACTTATTTTAAGTGAGTGGGAAAAAAGTGTTAAGGGCAGGTTGAGATAAATTTAGATTTTTTTACCGTCTGAGTAGTTTCCACCAGTGACATGGCACAATGAGAATCTATCTGTGGTGGGAACTGTGGCCTTGCAAGGACGGTAAAAATTAAAGGGTATTTTTTTGACACCGATGAGACAGGATTCCTCCCACTCCACACCACTCTGGAAAATCTCCTGATATAATGCAAGTCAAAACGCAAATGTCCGAGTGAGAGGCTCCGGACTTTCTGCTGAGTTTCTATTCATTTTATCCTTCTAACAAGTAACTAAAGCATAAGGAAATATGTATTGCTGCTATTAACCTCTAATCGTATTTAACAGTATGTTTGAAATGTAATAACATGTAGCTATATATTTACTTGCTGGCCAGGCCGCCACCAGGTGGAAGGTTGGGGATGCTCTCTGTGGCAATGCTCCTTAGGACAGACACCAGGTCAGGGACTCCTGCGTCCCCACAATCTGCCAGTAGATCTACACACAAACACAAAAGAGGATAAAAGGTTTGAGAGAGGTTTTGTTGTATACTGAAGTGAGGTTGTAGCGTCTTAAAAACCATGTTTCTCTGCAGAGGCTGAGAAATCACCCATAGCAGTGGAGAGGAAAAAAAGAAGGGATAAAAATCAGATCCACTGCTTCTTGCCATTTGCAGCACTACTGACTGTAGCAAATGATTTCTAAATATTTGTATTACACTACAGAATGTTTATTTTGTCCTAGTTGTGTACACAGAAACTGAACACAGCATGTGGCCACTTGTGTCAATGACCTTTAAAAAATATATATATTGAAAAAAGAACAAAGAAAAACATAGAAAGACTGCTGGGTCACAAAAACAGTGTAGGTATTTACCCACCATTGAACAGATATATGTTTACAATAATCCATTCCAACTTTCAATGACAACAAAATGATCGATGTATTTGCAAGAACCATGATTCAAGTTTAAGATGTTGGGTGATGTCAAGTGTACTGACCCTCAACACGGGACTCCAGGTATTTATCCAATTCCTCTTCTTTCTTGACAGCCTCCTCTGAGATCTTGGGAGCTCCGGGTAAACGCACCAACACCACACTCATATTGTCCCTGCTCCCCTGCAGGATGACACAACAAATATGGAGTTAAATGAAATCAAGGAATATATTATGTTAACAATTTCACTGTAACACAAATATTGTTTGAGACATCAACTTAATATTGGATTACCTGATCCTGAGTGTTTTTACCACTATTTTTGTAATACTAGCATGCCATTACTTAAATTTCAAAAAGTCCTGTAGTGGCTTTAAATTTAATATTAATTTCCAGTGAGGTCGACTTAATATGGTGTAAGTAATGAGTTATAGTAACTGGCAATAATGTTGTTTAATAACGTACTAAAAGATTTTAGGTTGGTGAAATGCTAAAATCAGTATAATGCTATTAAAGGTGATTAATTGATTATCAAAACACTTGCCAACTGCTTCTGAATTTAAATTTTTTATTATGAACCTCTGACGACGTTTAAGGGATTTACTCTCTTGCCGTGTGCATTATAGAAACAGAACAGCTTAACCTCTGGCTGGAAACTGCCGTCTGATCATTAGACAATATATTAGTTGATATTTATAGGACACACAGTCACCTACAGCCAAGATGGAGCAATGGCCTCAAAGCAATGGATACTCACCTTGTCATTACCATGTAATAAAGTCACAGCAACATTGTGTACAATCTCACATTCATCACAAAGGGCAGTGGCAGCAGAGGAGATTTATGACCATGTGATACTTGTGACCATCCCTGAACTGAAAATAACCAGGCTGTTGTGCACTTTTCTTCTTTACTTCAGATACAAATATATGAGTGATACACGTAGAGCAAAAGTCTCAGATGAACACTGTTGGGGATGAGTTCAGGTAAAGAGTGACCGTTACTTTATCTTGGATCGATAACAGGGAAGGTCAATGGACAGGGACCGATTTAAAAGCAGTCATGTATTATTCAACATCTGATTTATCTTATCTCTCGATGTGAGATGTTAGGTTCTGTTAAACATTAAATCATTTTTATTATACTGGGGTGTAGTTATTAAAGTATTTTTGGACAAATACTTTTGTATGTAGATTTTTTTTAAATCAGATATGTTGGTATTAGCGTAAGCGTTTACTGAAAAATGTATATTACAGAATAAATGATGATTTAAAGAAACTGTTTCGTTTATTTTCTTAATTCAAGTTCTATATATTTATTGATACTAAAGTTTATAATTTAACTGCAAATATCAAGCCTCATATACATTTCTCTGTCAAAAGGGTTTGATAATGACATCTTAGGAATCATTGCCATTGTATTTGTTGATTTATCGCTACCGGAAAATGTTGACTTCTAAAACTCTGAGGCAATATTTGAATGACAAATCAATCAATAATAAACCTTCCTCACCAGCCACTTTCTCAAAGGTTTAATCAAAGCAAAAGCACAAAGTAATCAAGAGCATATGGGAGTCTTCTGTGAAACACTCTAAGCTGGCAACTATGTATGAACTTTCACCTTCAATGTGTGAGAATGTATGTGGAACAAAAGCAGCTTACCTTATGTAGACAGGTGTCCACCACAGAGTTACAGACCTTCTCCAGGTCATCACACACCAGCAGTCGTGAGCGGACAAACTCGCACAGCTCCTCGTTGGACATGACGTCCCAGATTCCATCACACGCCAGCACCACAAACTCGTCTCCTTCGGGCGCTCGTTCCAACACACACACCTCGGGCTCAGGGCTTACCAGCTGCTCCGTGGGGCCCTTACCATCCACACATTTGTAGTCATAGTCCCCCAGGGCCCGGGACACAGCCAGGGAGCCGTTCACCCTCTGGATCATGACTGAGCCGCCAGCGTTCTGGATGCGCTCCTTTTCACGGGGGTTGCAGGGCTTGTGGTCCTGGGTGGAGAAGCCCACCTTGCTGTCTCGACACAGCACGGCCCGCGAATCGCCGCAGTTAATGAAGTATAGGTGGGACGGGCTGAGCAACACGCCCACAGCTGTTGATCCGCTGCGGTCCATGCCCTGCCGCAGGTCAGTGAAGCTGCGCATGTACTCGTCAATGTTCAGGAAGCCTGAGCGGATGCCGTCCTTCACGCCATCCACAGAGCCGGATCCAGGACCAAATTCGGCCCCTCCAGACAAGATGTGTTCCAGCAGGTGGCCAGAGCAGTAGTTGGCCACCCGGGACCCTGCATGGCCATCATAGACGGCAAAGAAGGACCAGTCGGTAAGTCCATGTGGAAGACCCACCACAGCTGTGTGGGCATCCTCCATCTCCACCCGCCATCCCTGCATGGAGCTCAGGCCATACTGCAGCCCATTGCCATCACCGTGGGCACTGTGCTTCTCTGTTTTCGGCTTGTCCAGGAATGCACCCATTGTTGCCTATAGCTGGAGATGAAAGGAGGAAAGAGAAACATTGACAATGAACCATCATCAACAAGAACCAAGAAGATAATCTATCCCTCACCTCTCATCATCCATTCCTATCCTTCTGTTAAATATATTGTACACATAATTAAAGTTAGTGTTAAACTAAATAATTGGCCAATATAGAAGTAACAAGAAAATGCAGTATAGAACTGCCAAACAAGGTCTGAGGTAATTGAAAAAAGAAAATAGTGTCACCAGTAGATAGTTTGAATATCCGAAAGCATTAACAAGTTGATAATTCAACTTTTAAAAGTCTCTCATATCAAGGTGAAAATTCTTTCATAAACAAATCTACGAGATCTGTTTCAAGATCATTTTACATGTAAAAAGTAATGTAAAAATACTTTGTCAATATATTATGTTAAAGGTTTAAATTAGTTGTGCTATAATTACAATACAGGTAATACCAATGTTTAGGGGTTCTCATATTTTATATATTTAAAAACATGATCGTGACAGAAATGTGAAGGAAGCATTGCCTCAGTGCAGTTTCACTTCAATATTTTAAACAACTGTTTACATAATAGTCTCCAAAAATATCCCCAGTCCTATAACATCCTCTGTAAATCACCAGTTTACGTCAGTAGCTCAGTAGGCTGCTTCTTACTATTGTTACAGGCTGCTTTTAATTACTTAATGGATGGTGAGAGCCAGAGATACTGACAACAAGACAAAGATAGCACTGGAGGAACCACAGAGCCCAGGATTACACTGCAGCTGTTAAGCTTCTTTGAGAACAGAGAACCGCTTTCACACAGTAACTAATGCCATTAGTCAACTTGGGAACAGAGTAACATCACTGAATCAGCACAGTCGGAAATTGTCAACTGCCGAGAGCTGAAGTGGAGTGAAATTTGACTTGTAGGGGTTAGCATCAAGTTTAACTTAAGATGTCTACACTCGCTCAAATCATGAGCAGATCACAACCAACGTCTTAATTATTGATGTCATCAGGCAGGTAGACAGCATATCTGGTCTGTTACCAGGTGAAAAAAGGCATCATGGGCTTTTTCCCCCCAATTCAACGGGCTGTGTTGGTGGAGTCGTGTTGTTTCGGATGGTAGTGAGACAATACAAATTGAAGTCTAGGTTAAGGCTGGTCATGAAACAATAATAATTATCGCAATATAATGTTCATTGATAGCAATATTACTTAAATCCAATATGTATCGATATTATGCTTATGCATCGTGCGAAAACAGTGAGGTGGAGTAAGACACTAGTTTTAATAGTTTAATAATCTAGTCTACCTAGATTATTGTCTTGAATTCAAGTTATTATCATATTATTATAATAATATATCATTAGATCATATTATTAGTATAAATATAATAATATAGCATTGGTAACACCCCAACATGACAAAAGCTTTTTAAAGACCTCAAATGTCTGTAGAATTAATATCATGTCATTAAGCTCATTTGTATCAAATAGGTGATCAGCATCTGCATTATTTCTTTAACTTAATATTACATTAAAATCATCATTATACTATATTTTTATATTATTTTGGTCATTAATTTGGAAACTAGCAATTGTTGCAGCATGGAGCAACTTACTTACTCACTCATGAGATTTTGAAATTTAAAAGAACTTTAAAAATCGAAAGCACCCTCTGCATGTCCCCCCCCATATTGATTTCTCGCCCTGCATTACCTCCCACATGAGCGCACACATGGCATGACAGGCGTGTGCCCAAAAAAGGCTGGTACATGCAAGGAGTGACTACCGCTGGTTTCAAAGGAGTGTGTGTGTGCTCTGCGCATGTGTGCAGTGTCATGGTGTATGTGCAAGAAAAAGGTGCTCTATAAATACGCCAGGCCGGTTTAGATTTCATGTCTAGGGTGGGGCATAGGGCCACTGCCATTGGCATTTCTATTGCTTTTTCTGCTATTTGATTATATCAACAGTATTCCCTCTTTCAAGCTCTCACCTTCACCACCAGCTACTGAGATTCAGAGGCAGCCCGAATGTACATGTATGGTAAGAAAGAGGGATCACGTATGTGTGTGCGTGAAAGAAAGAGAAATCTGTTATGTTCACCAGCAGTGATTCTCTCTAAAAATAAAACAAACACACTGCCATTGCTTAGCAACCACCCACCCTGCAGTGCAAACATCCAGGCTAAGCTTCATTCAACTACATCCCCCTCTCTGTCTCTCTCTCTTGCTCGCTCACACACACAGCCGCCTGGTAAAAAGAGGAAAGGAGAGTTGCATCATCCATCCATTAAAGCAGTCGCAGCAGCTAAACCCTGAAAGGAGACATGCAGATACTATGAGATTTCCTCTGGCTAACGACACTACAACTTCTGGCAAAAAAAAAGAGAAAGAAACACACACATATTCATCCACACAAGAAAAAGCGCCAAAAATATCTCTGTTGAGACGTCACATTGAAACCAGGAACACTCCACCCCCCGAAAGCTGCCGTCACCCGTGCTGTTACAGCAGATCAAAACCAACACGCCCGATACTCAGAGGCACGTCTGCCATAAACCACTGGCTACCAAGAGGGAAGAGGAAGGTCACGGATTACGTATTGCTGCAGGGAGCCCCATCTTAACAAGTTTCACGTGGAGGTTCAAGAACTAAACAAGCGTGCACATAAATGTGTTCCAAAAACCCTGGAGCTGCAAGTTTATGGATGATAACAGAGTCGAAACAGAGCATCTGAGACACGTGTTTTTCTTTCACTTATTATTTCAAACTTCTCAAATAAAGCTTAAGACCTTACATTAAGGAAATACCTTTGAATACATTTCAGGCTTTTTCCAGAATTGCCCAGACCTTTGAGTTTTCACTTCACATTTTGCAGAGCATCAAGAATTGTTTTTCTATGTCTGCACTAACACATTACTTGTTTAAAAACATTTTACATTTTCACCTGCCGTCTAGACTACTCTGGAGTTTTCACGCCCTGAAAACTGCTTTTCGTTTGAAAATTCCAGGGTTGCATTTAAGTCTGGACTTGCAGAAAAACTGGGAGTTCCAGAAACAATGAAACCACAAAAGAAAACCACTGGTACTTTCGGATTGAGTCATATCAGCCATGACTCGACTAACAGCAATGAATGTAAAGCGTTATGAACATTTACCGTCAGCAACATTATGCCTTGTCATCAGTCCAAAAAAAGAAGTCAACTGTCATAATTTTTGCCAATGCTGTTTTTCTGCAACTATGCAACCAACTGCAAAGTCGAGAACCAGCTTCCTCTTTACATCTGCACTCTCATGACCAGTGTACGCGAAAAGGTTAAGTGATGTGTGTTTTTGTGAGAGATTATTTCTGATACAGAGCTATTCAGGTTATAAAAGGCCGTTATAAAATGAAAATGTACTAGAGAGGACATAGCCATAAATAATTTCCCCCCAGATAGACAAACAATGGAGCCAATAATAGGAATAGCTACAGTGGGTAACAATACCAAGTGGACAAGATATTTTAACAAACAGTTTCAGAGATACAATTCTTATGCAATATGAGCTAATAGGTTGTTGGCCATTGCCACCACAGTAATGGCCAGATTTATCTACAATGTCAAAGTGATCAACATTTCAGTCACTAGGGAATGAAATTCGAGTCGTTCCTCCACAGAAAGAGGCAAACAAGAAGTCAATGTTGACTGAATAATGGAGTGGTGATCAAATTGTTGCTCGGTCTGATTGTGAGTCTTTTACATCAAACCTCTTTCTTGAAGACTAAGCTGAATCTCCTTCTCAACTCGATCGTTTTTGTCAACTTGTGAGCTCCAAATTATTCAAATTTATTACCCAGAAATTTACTGTAAACACCCAATAAAGCAGTAGATATCAGCAAAAACATTTCACCTCAACATATGAAAGACACTATCAAACAATGTACAGAGGGTTATTTAAGTATCCATAACATTTTGCTGTCATATCCTGTGAATATTAAATTATCCAGCTCTCAAAAATAATCCAAGGTCTTCTCTCACAGCATTTACATTCTGCTCTGGCTTTTTCATTGGTCCAGTCCCTGTCATGGATTCAGTGAATGATGACTGAAGGAGAACACCTGATAAACATGACACGGCCATGTGATATTTCCTCATATTCGCAGAAAGCACCACGTGAATAGCACCATTAAACTAACCAGCCCAGAAGGGATTGTAGGATAGTGAGTGAGGACTGCAGAGGATACACCGGGTCACATTACACAGCCGCATTTGGAGAAGTCTCTGGAATGGAACAGCCCCGTCGAACTGTTATGACGTATTCAGTCTTGAAATAAGGCCTGAATTGGAACACAGCCTATGTTGTGTAGATGATCCCCAGAGTTACAGTGATTACTTATAGAGCCACACGTTCCTATTAAATCGGTTGTCAGTTTTTTTAAGCTTTTATTTATCTTATCCAATGCTTAAAGGATCCTGCTAAAACCATTTTTAACCTTTACTCTACACCAACTCTGACCTTGCCTCTGTGTCTACGTTGCTTTTATTACACACAGAACAAGGTGCATAGATCCAACATGCAGCACTTCCACATTCTTAATTGACTCCATTTCTTTCTCCCCCCCCTTTGTGCTCTGATCTGCAGCAGAGTGCTTCCAATGCCAGCCGTACAACTCCTGAATCATAGCTGTCAATGGAAATCGCCCTAGTACCACTTGTTCTCATGCAATTGTTTTCTTTGACAGTGTGATAAGCAATACGATTTGACGCTGAGATGCCGACATAAGCAACAAAGCAGAAGCTTAATGGACAAAAACGGACACATGACAGCTGTGAAGACAGTTTTCAAACCTAGGCAGACGCTGAAATTGATAAATCTTTGCAATCCTTAAAGAGAAAAGCATCAAGGTGCCCAATGAGGAGGCCAACAACCAACACTACACACAACTTATGACTTAGTGATAGTCTTAAGTAAAGCAGTGTATAAAAAGTCCCCACCAAAAAAACGTGGATTCCAATATACCGACAAAACAAAGTGTAAATAATTGTTAGCTGATTGGCTATCTCGTAGCAAATCTAGAGTATCATCTTTACAAGGAAATGACTGATAGAACTCTGCTTACTGATCTGAATGCATGGTTTGTCTTTGTCGAGGAGATATGATCAGTGGCAGTGGCTATGAGTAATGAGACTGTGGAAGTTGACTGGACAGTGTATGAATTATACTTTATCTAGTCCATCACTGTTGGGTAGTGAACACTAGCAAACAGTTGTCAACAGATATTGGGCCAAAGTCTTGTTAACACAAACAGTAAAGAATGAATTGGTGAGCAGACTTTCAGTTTCTGTCCCGTCTGTGCTCAAAGTGACATGTAAAGTGGATGTCTGTATTTAGATGAAGCATCTGCTACTGACAGTGCGTGTGTCGCCGTATGGGACAGTATTTATGTATTTTAAAATGTGCACAATGATGACATGGTGCAGAATGAAGCACCTTGAGATGCCTACAGATCCATCACTGGATGGCCATGGCCTTTTTTGGATCTGTCAAGCACTAAAATAAGAGTGATGAATGTCTCAATCTCACACTGACCCTGTGTTTCATCTGCCCCTCAGTCTTTACACAGTGTCTGCTGACTCAGATAAGATTATCAGCTATTGAACTCCTCCTGCATCTGACTTGTCGGGCACCTGCCAAACACCAAGTGATGTCATATACTGGTTAACTGTGCACCTTATCACAATCTGATAATGGGTGAGCGAGTGGCTGCCTGTCTAAATTTCAACATGGCAAAATACATAAATTATAATATACCACGAACTAACCACAAGCTTAGCTTTGATGAAATTTCTAATACAATAGGGCAATTTAAAACGGTTTAATCATCTGAGATCACATAAGATTCCTGGTCATAAAAAGAGGCTGTAAAGTTTGTGCTGCTGCCAAACACAAAGTCAAGAGCCTCAGTTTAAAAGTAAACATTTTCTTTGCAATGGAAAGAGACATGCATCAGAAGTTTCTCCTGTTTGGACAGAGTCAAACCAGCAATAGACCCTGGCTGCATTAAAAGATTGAGACATTCCCGTCATGAAATAAAATAATAGGGATGATTGGTTTGATTACTCATGTGAGTTGTTACAAGAGGTAACATAGGACATGATGTACAGTGACTGATTACATAATGTAATCTAATCAACTTTGTATCTGAAAGTAAGCAAAGCTAAAAAAGTTGGTTGAAGGAATCAGCATGTAGCATTTAAAACTAGAATGGCAGTCAGTCAGGCACATACCTCAGCCAAGGCCCAATAATCAGTTATTAAGATTATTGAAAATTTAAAATACACTTATTATCTACTCACCACTATGCCGATGGAGGGGTGGGTGAAGTGTTTGAGCTTCAGGGGTAACCAGGGTTGCAATCAAATCCAATAGAAGTAAATGGTGATTACTTATTCATACATAAAAAAAAAAAAACAGGGAAAAAAAACCCAGAAAATGCCTCCATATTGCTTGTGTTGTGTCATCCAAGTGTCTGTAAGCCCCGGCATTCAAATTTGACTCGAAATGGTGTAATTTGCACCATGTTTTTAGCCTAAATGTCCACTGCAGGAAGTAGCGATGCTACAACATACCCTTGGGCAAGAGCTTGTGTGCAGTGTTAGCGGTGTGTGCATGCGGACGTGAACACGGCTCCAGAGTAGGATCACAGATTGACATTGACCATTTCAGGTTGAATGTGAATGTTGAGGTTTACGGACACTTGGATGACACCACAGGAGCAGTGTGGAGACATTTTGTTTTTCCTCTTGTTTTCTTACGTTTGAAGAGGGGATCCCCAGTTACTTCAATTGTATTGGATTTGGCTGCAACGCTGTTTACCCCTGAAACTCCAAAAGTGTTATGTGGACTCAAAATCTTCACCCATACCTCCTGGGCATAGTGGTAAGTAGATAATGAGTGAATTTACACTTTTCGGTGAACAATCCCTTTAAATACATAAATATATAGGCACATTACATTTCTCAACCAAAAAATTGCCAATGAAAACATAACCTCCTTGGCGAATGTAATAATGATGTACAATTACAACGGGAGTGCATACAACCCACACTCAATGGCCATTGTTATTATTGTATCAGCAAAAACTCCAAACTCATAAAACCTATACTGAAGCATATCTTAAGTAAAGTTAGGAGTTCCCAAACAAGCCCATGTTTAGGCTCAGGGCAAACTCTGTTCATTTTACACAACTGCCATGCGCTGGAGGACACCTTGAATATATAAAATAAATATTTCAAAGAAATAATCACACAGCACATAGCATCTGACTTTGCTGTAATATCAATCAATTGAGGCACGAGGCCCACACTTAGAGTTGCACAATTACAACATTAGTCTACCTGAAAGGTTAAAAGCGAAACAAAGAATGAAGTTTAAACTAAATGTGTTTTCATCTGCGTTGTTTATTAGCAGGATTACGCATAACTACTGAATGGATCACCACGTACCTTGGTGGAAGGCTGGGTCAAGAAAGAACCAATTTAATTTTGGTCCAGATTCAGAAAAGGGACAGGATTCAGCATTTATTTATTTTGAGATTGTGAGATAGGTCATTTTCCCTCACATTTTAATTTCTCTGAGAATCATTCATGGATCTAGATGAAATTTAAAAATGAATCTGGATCTAGTGAATGTAAATGTGGTTTCGTAAGGGTGACTGTTGGGCCTTGGCTGAGGTTGGCTGAAGTCTCCTGAGTGCCATTCTAGTTTGTTTATATGTACACAACTCAAATACAATGTTTTGTTACAGTAAGTATTGACAGATTTCCAGCTACACAACACCAATTGAACCTCAGCAAAAAAAAAAATGTCCTGCTACAAACTGTTGTGTACATATGAACATAAAACCAATCTTTCATATCAGATGAGAATGGGTGAAGTGGGGAGGAGCGTTGCTGTTGCCGCAGTGAAACATGACTTCTTAAGAACATCTCTCTTGCCACATTAAACATAATCTGATTTAACTTCATTTCACGTCTAGCGAGGGACTTCCACAAACGGTACCAGACGTAAAAATGGGCCCTTGCGGTTATATTTAACCTGTGAGGTCGCCGCATACACAACAGGACAAACAGCAGCCATGCGACTCTATCAGTTTTTTTTTAACCATGTCGTTGTTATCTCTGGGTATTTATATCGCTACATGGCTACTTACTGAAATCAATCGGACCTATAGCTGCGTGAGGTCGCGTGCTTGTTTAAATACATATCTCATATCGTTAGAAATGTCATGAGCTAGCCGCTGACACTCATATGACAAAGTCCGCTAAGCTCTCATTAGCTGGATATAGCTATAGCGTCGCCTATACCGTGCTAAATTAGCTCGCCTGGGACCCGACTAAGCGCTGGAGACCAACGTGTTCACACCAGCGTTACTTAAAATGTGCCTTCATTCAGAGGTGGCTCGCTAACGCTGGCGGGGCTACTTTGAAACTTCGGCTAAAGGCTCGGGTTTTAACCTGGCGACGCTCCGTTCCCACGCTTAACGTTCCCGCAAAACAACGGGCTGTGTTGCATTCATCGACTGGCCGCTGTCTGGAAAACGCGGTAATGTGTAAAAAAACAAATAAATACCAATCCACTGACCACATGCTGAACTCCTCACAACACCGCTCCTCGCCACGAAGGGGCCTAGTTCGCTCGTGTGTCTGTGCGAGCTAGCGTTAGCGGGCATGCTAACGTTAACCCGACGGTTGGGAGCCAGCGCGACTGCCCCGGGTTGTCAAACGTTAGCTAGCGACGTTAGCGCACATGCTACTTACGTTTTCCTGCCGCTGGGCGAACGCAGATCCAATGTTGATCACCTGCCGGAGCCCGCTTCTGTGTGAAGATGTGTCGCTGCCCTAGCTATCTGCGGTGCTAACGTTAGCCGGCTAGCTACGTTATGTTTCCTTATTTGACACAAAAAAAATAACCGAGATTGGCCTCAGATGAGCGGCGATAATTCCTTTCTCGGCGGTTCCCTGCTTGGACAGCGTTGATTTTTACGCATGTTTGACGCCCGTTCTTGTCGCTCACGTCAACTGAAGATGATTGCGATCGTTCCAAAACAAATATGGACCCTGAGAATAGTAGATATTATACAACACGGGCAAATCTCGCACTTTCTTCTTCCATTGAAAGGCCACAGAGCTTTCCTTCCACTTTGGGTGCTGAACAAGAGGAGGTGTTATTTTTGGCACATGCCCGCTGATTGGTTACAACGTCCGGGCGAAACGTCGGTTAATTGGCCACTTCTCGTGTCAATTAGCTCTGCCCCTGTCCAGAGCGACAATCGCATTGGTCAATCAGCAGAGCTCCGTGACGCGCTGGATACGGAGGATACACTTGTAACGTCTGCTAGCGTACGCCGAAGCCACTTTGGGTGGGCGGAGTCTGGCTTGAAATAAAAGCGTGTAACGCAGCGGAGGGAGATCTTTTGAGTCAAACGTGACGGCAAAGGCTCGAAATATAAATACAACTAAAAATTGAGTATTTTAGGTTTATATTAAATCGTCCTTCCTCAATATATCCTCTAGTTACCACACAGAGGAGTGCCCCTGAATTGATAACAAGCGCCAACTATTGCAAGCGCAGCAGTGATGCTTCTCCATCAGAATCACACTCTTTGTTTGTGCATACAAGGAATAAATAAATAAACCTAAACAAATCACCATCATGAACAAGACAGTAGGTAATAATAATCATTATCATAATCATAATAATAATAATGTGGTATTGGGTTTCATTGACACCCCTACTTACAGTTCCATGTGTCTATACTATGTCAATGTCAACTATATTTATATAGCACATTTAAAACGACTTGGTTGACCAAAGTGCTTTACAAAGTAAAAGGTAATACAAGAAAACAGCAATACGCAATATATATTATAAAACAAATGACAAAATAATATAACCTGCTGGGATAGTAACGTTCTCAACTCGAAAATAAGGCCAAAGAGAAGAGATGAGTCTTCAACAATGATTTGAAGTTTGCGAGAGAGGCAGCAGATCTAACATCGAGTCGTGAGCTGCTCCACAAGTTTGCTACTGCAAAGGCTTGATCGCCTGTGGTTATGAGCCTAGTTTATGGCACATCGAGGAGCAGCTGAGTGGCTGACCTCTGACCTGGCTGGAGTGTGAACATGAAGAAGTTCTGGCAAGGGTGGTTCCAGTTGATCAAGAGATTTAAATGTAAGCAACAAAATGTTTAAATCAATCCTGTAATGAACAGGAAGCCAGTGGAGGGAGCACATGAGATAAATCTTAACTATACCTGAATAACATTTTTAAAACTAACAATTTAGTAGCACTTAAAATGGCACTTACTTATAGCACTTTGTAGTTTTGCTTTTTGGAAGAAATTGTACTTTCTCTATTCTTGTTGTTCTGGGTTTGTACCCTCATGGTTGAATGCACTTATTGTAAGTCGCTTTGGATAAAAGCGTCAGCTAAATGAAATGTAATGTAATGTAATGTAAAAAATCTCTTTCGTTACTGTTGAGGCCCAACACTCAGCCGTCATTGATTGTGCTTTACGAAAATGTCTTAATTGTTGTAAAATGTTTATTAATGATCTGGTCTTTCTTGTGCAGCTGAGGATAAACAGACGCTTGAACATTTGCTGTTGCATTATTGTACGAACGCATGGTCTTTTTTTCTACATACATCAAAATGAATGACCTATAGAAATGTCATAGGGGATGGTGATTATTTGTCCCGCTCATACTGACCCGTGAGTGAGTCAGACAATTACCATTCTACCGTTGGATCTTGCTTGTAGAGGAATGCAAATAGACCAAATTGAAACTTTAAGATCAATCGAGCCACTTGCAATTAACTAATACTGAGCCCAAAGTCATATTATCAACAGGGAACATCCCTTTTGGTCCACACGTGTGCCAACAGGGGAGCAGAGAGTGGAAGGAACTGGGGATTAATGGAAGGTCAACTATTCATTTCGGACTATCTACTAGGTTTGTCTATAGCCAAGACCTTCAAGAAATTGTGCATTTGTCATATGTCGCATTCAGATCATAGTCATTCAAAAACACGAAATAAGGAGTTACCCTTTATTTCCTTCCTTGGTCTGATTCAGCAAACTGTTTGTTTTTTGAGGAAAAACAAGAGGATTTTCACGAAAATCCTAAATGTTGAAATCCCAAACTGAGTCAACAATCTGCAGAAGCTCAGGTGATTCCCCACATGACATGAACAATGAGTAACGTGTTTTACATGAGCTCTGCCTGCCCTCACAGGAAGACATATGACTCAGATGCAATGCAAACAGCCAAATAGAGATTGCTATAATAAACCTGAGCTCATGCTTGGTCAGACATATTTCGACTAGTGACCAGTTTTCAATGAGAGGAGATAAGTGAGGAAGCCTTTGCTCTGCCGTGTAAGGGCTTATGTGAACAGAGAAAAGTTTAAAGCCATAAAAATAGAATACGAAACCTTCCTATTAGTTTGGTTTCGAGAGGCCTGGACCAATTCTTGCACCGGGAGATTGTAAACCGGCAGATTTGTAAAACACAGACGAGCAAAGCGATCAAATGTAGGCTGGGGGGAGCAGAACGGCGGGATTGGGAGATTGAAGCATAAACTAGAAAATAAGTGCATGTATAAAGATGTTTAGTTAGACAGTGAATCAGTGTTTGTGATGGTAGGAAGGGGGGGAGAGCGGGGCTTATCCGTTGTCATTTTGTGTTTCTCCCTCAGGATTAGACTTGAGTCTTATTAATGAAAAACTCATCAGATATCAGAACAGCTCCCCGAGGAACCAAGCAGGGTTATGAGACACAGGTCAGATTAAGACCCTGGTGTGTGTGTGTGTGTGTGTGTGTGTGTGTGTGTGTGTGTGTGTGTGTGTGTGTGTGTGTCACAGAAACACAGAGAGTGTGACTGGGCATGAAGAGAGCCAGAAGAGGGGTATTTAATTTTCCAAGATGAGGGATTATCACTGGCTGAATTTGATCATTCGGCTCTGATCTCAGGATGTTCAATCACAGCTTATCCCAAATATTAAACTCTTCGTCTTTTGTCCCCTCAATCCCTCACACACACACACACACACACACAGACTGCCAGGCTTCTCATTGAAGAAAGTGGCCCGCTGAGCCTACTGTCAGGGTGGTGTGTGTGTGTGTGAGTGTGATTGTTCCACCACCTGGTCACCTCAGGCGATGGGTGAGGATGGTGGAAATGCTGGACGGGGTTGGTGGGGGGGGGTGAGCATGTCGAGAGGGAGGAGGGGGTCTGGGGTGTGGCGATGCTCAGCTTTAAGCGTCTTTTGGAGGCAGCTGAGGAGAGTAAATTAAAAAACTGTTACGTCTAATCCGGAGCACCAAGAACAAGTGGCACACGCTCCAAAATCTGATCCCTTGTGTTTACATGGATCTGCATGGGCTTAAACACACATGCACACACACACACACACACACACACACACACACACACACACACACACACACACACACACACACACACACACTACAGCATTCTCTCACAAATGACATACACTTATTCCCTGCATACTTTCAAGTACACACACACACACACACACACACACACACACACATTCCCTGCTGCTAAATACTCTGTGATTGTGTCCCAGGGAGGGGTGGTTGGAGGGAGGAGGAGGGTGGTGTTGCTGGTGTGTGTGTGTGTGTGTGTGTGTGTGTGTGTGTGTGTGTGTGTGTGTGTGTGTGTGTGTGTGTGTGTGTGTGTGAGGGGGGGTGACGGGATGCAGCCCTGATCTGCACTCTCATTTTCAGCCCAGAGATCTGCACCCGGGACATCTGGGTCACATCATTACTGCAATCTTCTGCTTGTTCATTCCCAGCTTTACGGGGCTTAGAGTGACAGACGTCCTGCAAACAAACATTCACTCATAGATCACAGACACACACAGAAATCCAGACACACTGTACAACATGAACTGACATGAATCACATCTGAAAAAGAATAAGAGGATGGTTAATGTCTTAAATCCCACAGATTGAAGAAACTGGACTGTGTTATTCAGAAATGTGTATAAAGCAATGTGGACTGATTCTGAATGGTTGAATTTAGAATATAAGAATATAAGAATATAAGATATTCATTAATGATTATAACAGTAACCTGAGGTGGAGTAGAGAGAAACAGCCACAGCCATCATTTGGAAGTTTTAAATGCACATTTTCTTAAAGTTACATGTATCTGTTTGGCGCAGTCGCACCGCCCTCCCGTGGTGAAACCCAGGTTTTACATCAGTGATGTAGTTCCACCTTAGGGCCAGCAGGACGCGATGCTGAACAACAAAGCAAAAGGGTTGCCAGCAGCACATCTGTCCTCATAGTTTATGAATAAAATACAAATATTTGTTCTTTTATGCGGTTATTTTCTATATTGTTCGAAACAACAACGTAAGATACATTTGAACTTTCTACCAAAAATAGAATTGAATAAAAATATCGCTCTTGAAATGAATGAAAGTTAAATGTTTATAGTAATAATCATAATTTTACGAGCAAATACATTCAATATATTATGAAAATATGATTAAACTGGTGCAAAGATAGTGGATAAATAACTACTACTACTACTACTGATAAGAATGAATATAAGAATAAGAATACAATGTTGCATGCATATTTATTTAAAAATGTTTACAAAAAATAAACTGTGTGAAATAATATTTGCATCTTCTTATATTGTCTTGTGTTTCTTTTTTAATGAATGAATGAATGAATAAACTGAAATATTCCATTTAACAACATATAACAGTTTGCAATGAAACGAGGTCCCTGCAGAAAAGATTAGAAAATGTTATAGAACTGATAAATATGTAGGGTTCTCACCTCTTGTGATGTACTGACACAATAATCACAACTTAAAATTAGGTATTTACACAGTTGTGTGTTTGCATATCGTCACCTTCCTAAAATAATGGCCTAAGTCATTTTTTGACAAAAATGATATTTTTTGCCTAAATCCTCTCCTCATGATGCTGGCCACCTCTGGTAAAATCTCTTACATCCTCAGTTGAACAGATCATGCGATTCTACCCCTGTAGAATAATGGCCTATGTCAAGAGTGTGACTTAGGCCGTTTTATTTTGCCTAAGTCAAAAGAAAATGTGACTTAGGCAATTTTACAAGCTTTTCAAGATGGCGGCTGCAGCAAGAAGAATGAAGATCTACCGAGGCGCTGAAGTTATTTCCATGATTCAGGGCCCTATTGGTAAGTGATGAGGTTTACTATAATATAGGCTAGGCTAAATCTTGCATAGTTATTTAGTCTTTTTATTCAGTCTTTTTAGTCAGCAAAATAGCTAGGTCCATGAAGCTAGCATTTAGCAAAGAGTGGAAAGGCTCCAGAATCTGTGGCTGTTACAAGTGACAGGCTTTCTGTTATCTCTTTTCTGTCTTTTCAAACAATATTTCATCACAGTTTTTGTCTCATTTTTTCCACATTACATGATCTAATTAAGAAAGATTTGAATGCCGTATTGTAATCTAACAGCTAGAAATTATGTGAATACTTTTGTGTTTTAATTTAATGAAAAATCTCATTTGAACATAATATTAGTAATCATAACATCATTGGACCAGTATTATAGTATGCCTATGCAAAATAGTTACGGATATCCTCAACCCCAGGAGACTACGTTATCATACTCCAGACTGCAAGAATCAGGCCATCACCTTACCATGTGAAGGTGCTCAAGCATGATGAGTTCCTGAAAATGAATGGATCTTACTTCATTAGAATCAGACCAGGCAAAAAAGCTCCGATCCGACTGTGCATCACTTGCCGGCTCTTCAGTTTAGCAGTGAATGCGAGGTCCATTTCAAGCTGTCCTTCTCGGAGGACTCTGCGTGGGAAGCACTGCCACAAAGGGTGAAGGTGGCAAATGAGCCAATAGCATGGATAAGAATGTTTCCATGTGCTCTGCCAATCAAGGAGAGAAAGTTCCAGGACCTCCAGTCAATGAAACACGTCATGCCCGTTGAGTGTCATCACTTCTTTGACAATTTGCCACATTAATGGGCATCAGTCAAAAACCCAGCAAAGAAGAGCTGGAGGGAGAACTGAGGAGATGCACATGCCTCCTCAGTATTATGTTTAGTTAGTTTGTTAGTTATGCTTTATTGTTGACAGAGTTGAAGGTTTAAAATTGCAAAGGCATGTTCAAAAATGTTACATAATTGACAGACATTGTTATTAGTATGTCAATAGTCATCTATTGTCATAACCTTTTTGATTGAAATTATTAATAAATATCATATATTCAATATTTGGTCAATGTTTTTGTGTTTTTTCTGAGAAAATGACTTGGGGCGATTAGTTTAAGAGGGGGACGATATGTGTAAATATTCAGTCACAGACAAAACTCAGGACGTTCTGTATACTTTGGAGTGTTTTTAAGAGTTGTACGTGTAGAACCACAAGCACTTCAGACACCTGCGAGGAGACAGAAAAAGAAAAAGACTTGCTCCAGGTGAGGCTCGAACTCACAACCTCGGCATTGCTCTGCTCAATACTGTCATATAAGTACCGCGCGCTGACCGATTGCGCCACTGGAGCTTCGTCAGTACGAGGTCGGGAATAGTGTTTAAGTACTAGTGAAATTTTCCAATCGCACAATTAGTGTTGGTATTGATTGTAATCGATGTATTTCTGTTCTCTAATACATTAGTAGACATGGTGAAGACTGGAGGAGAAGCGAGGACCGAAGTCCCACAAACAACCGCAGCCACCAGAGCCCACTCGTGTGATGCGTTCACGGACCTCTCGCTCAGCTCCGACCGCCAACAACTACTTCTTCTTCTCACTGAGACTAGACGCTGCAGTGGCGCATTGCTTCCCTCTACTGGTGCCCTCAACTGTGTTTCTATTGTCCAATACCCACTTTCACAGGCTGCAATGTTTGACAAATCTCTGTCAAAACATCGGGGCTGGACTTGGATTTGATTTCTTTTATTGTAGTTAAAGCTGCTGCCCCCAACAACAGCCACAAAGTCAAAGTACACTTTGTTTTAATTAGATTTTTTTTTTATGCTATAAAAAAGATGTGAAACCTCAGCTGAGACTGCGTCATGATTGGTGGAGTGCACACTCCAAATGCACAAGATGGCAGTGTTAGCATTAGTATCTAAGATATTCTTCTTGTCTGGATATCCAGATAGAATACGGATGTGGGCCACTTCAGGCAATGATGCAGCACCTCTGGCCTTCTTGTTGCCCAGATGGATTGGATGTTAGCCTAAAGTGGCCCACCTGTAAAATAGCTAAATGTGGCCCAAATATCCCAACACAAATGTGAGCCTTTCTTGGCAAACATGCGGTGCTCTAGCCAAGGTAGCTCTGTATGTAGCCTGAAGTGGTAAGTGTGCTAAATTTGACATGCAATATTGCTTATGGCCCAGATCTGGCAAACAGTGCCATCACTCCATGCGGTCTGTGGGTGGATGACATGTTCGTTGTAGGCCAAATCTGGGTCAAAACAATTATGCTATGTGTGGAGATAAGGACAAAAGTCATAGAGAAAGCAAGGGGAAGTCCATATAAGAAAGCCACAAAGGGCGGGAGTGGATGAAAGAGTAACCGCCCGCACGGGACGCTCTGAAGTAAAGCAAACGTGCCCGCAACGAGGCAGCGATCATATCATTCATTTCATTGGTTGACCAGTGGTCAACACCTCACCTGGCATTCTATTGGTTGGGGAAACCGGGGCTATTTAAGTGTAAGGGCAGGGTTTTGATGGAAAGTCATACACAATCTGAACATAAATTCAACAAGTCATGCGCTCAAACTGAAAGACCACGCTTTTGAATAAAGATAGGAAAAAAGCTCCATAACTTAAGGGCTTATGTGTTGTGTCAACTTAAAGTATGAAATTCGCCCAAAGTGCTATCTTAAGTTGGTGTAACTTACAATTACTATTCAGGTCTACTCATGTATCTAAGTTAAAAATACTTAAAATATTAAATATGATAAACTGGAATATGTGTATTCTTATAAATTGAAAACATAAGTCAATGGCACTGCATAGTTTTAGTTGAGAGAACTATAGTTTAAACTTAAAATGTCAACTTTACTACCCATCAGTTGAGGGGACTAAAAAATAATTTACTCTTTTGACTTACTTTTAAAATGATTAGACATTCGCTGTGAAAATTCAATACTGAAAGAGAGGAAAATTCTTCAAACATGATCTATTCATTATGAACAATTGGTAAACATTTGGTGCAAACCATTATAAAACCAATAACTTAACTGCCAACATAGGCAACATTGAAATAGTAACAGCCGACATTTTGAGTGTCAATATTCATCCTTATGTTAACCTAATGGTTCCATTGCACAATTCTTTACAAAACAAAGCACATGATAATGCAAGTCACAATGTAAATGTAACCGAATAACACAGTAAAAACTAAAATTCAGTCATTATTTACTCACCACTATGCAAAACACTTTGAGTTTCATGGGTAAACAGTGTTACAGCAGACATATCATATCATTAACATATCATTCCTCCATACTGCTCCTTCGGTGTCATCCAAGTGTCCAGAAGCCCCAACATTCACATTCGACTAGAAACAGCGTCATTTTCTGTTTTTGGGAACTATCCCTTTAAGCACAGGATCATTACCTCATACCTACCATTTATGTATTAAGTCTTTTGAGAAACAAATCCAGCAGTGAAGAAACACTGAATACAGATAGAATGGTTAAAACTACACAAACACATGACTAATAAAACACACTGAAATTAATGTGTGGGTGTGTGCGTGTGTTTTCATGGCAGGCTTCTTCAACAAACTGTTCTTTAGAGCCTGAACACGGGCAGAGCACTCTGTACCAAAGTTCATGACAGGCCTCAAGTGTGCAACCCTATGGGGTAGTCCAGAGAGCGTAGATAAGTCCAAACAGAGGGATGAAGGCAGTTGTCAAGTCACAGATGACGATGAGTTCAACCCCTTTGCACTTGACAATTCTGACACCGATCAGGCCTCATCCACTGAAAATGACAATGAGGCAGTCGTTGAAGAGATGAAGCAGCATGTACCAGGCAGGGACTCTGTTTCAGATGGAGCAGACAATACCTTAAACACTCCCGTTGATGTTGTTGAAGATGCCAAGCAGACACATCCACACCATGAAGAGGACATATCTGATGATGATGATGATGATGATGATGATGATGATGATGTCATAAGCGATCCAGACTATACCCCATCCTGTGATGAGTCGTTTGAAGGTGTGATCGGAGACCATCCAGAACTCAAGGAGATCGAAGTCAAACACAGAAATACCTTGTTGCAGGGCACACACAAATGGAGTGTGACAGCATGCATTTATTATTATTTTGCGTTCAATAGTACTATGGTACTATTGAACGCAAAATAGTTATGGATATCCTCAACCCCAGGAGACTACGTCATCATACTCCAGACTGCAAAAATCAGGCCATCACAGGATGATCACACAGGATCATTACCTCATACCTACCATTTATGTATTAAGTCTTTTGAGAAACAAATCCAGCAGTGAAGAAACACTGAATACAGATAGAATGGTTAAAACTACACAAACACATGACTAATAAAACACACTGAAATTAATGTGTGGGTGTGTGCGTGTGTTTTCATGGCAGGCTTCTTCAACAAACTGTTCTTTAGAGCCTGAACACAGGCAGAGCACTCTGTACCAAAGTTCATGACAGGCCTCAAGTGTGCAACCCTATGGGGTAGTCCAGTTTGAGAGCGTAGATAAGTCCAAACAGAGGGATGAAGGCAGTTGTCAAGTCACAGATGACGATGAGTTCAACCCCTTTGACACACATTTCCTCCGAGTCTGTATCCTACATATAAACAAATTTGACATTATTTTCTTGAGGTGTTCTTTAATTTCAGCTGCTGGCTCCTCCCTCATATAGAAAGTCAGACTTCGGAGATCTGTGGCCTTTCTGTGTGCAAGCACGTCAGTTGTCTGAAAGATGAAAAATAAAGAATAAAAAATATCACATGGCCTGAAAATAAAATGGCCAGTGACATGGCCCCATTGGACAATGTGTAAGTCAAGAAATAATGTTTTGATCTTAATATATAACTTACACAAAAGCCTCACTGCAGCCCTCTTCACAAACTTGACAGAATTTAGGTGGTGAGGGGTTCATTAAAAAACAATACATCATTATACTGTTCATGCCTCCTTTGTTAACAGTTAAAATAATTAAAATTTAAATCATATTTATACATATACAAGGTTTCTGTGTTTTATCACAAGGGAAGGAAAGAACCATTACTTTAAGGGTCTTACTAGTACCAGAGAGAATAAAGTGTGTATCACAATAAGATGAGGTGTAGAGTTCCTGAAGATCAACGTCACATGCACACGGGATGACGTTAACTGAAACTTCTAGAAGCTTCACCTCCTCAACTAGCAATGCAGTTTACAGCTAAATGTTAGCATGCTAACAAAAACAGCTAACACTGCAATCGTCGTCAGAAAGTTGTGCGTGTCTATGGAGAGTACAACCTTTACAACACACGACAATGCGCACACTCCTTCGATAACACAATAACGTAACACATGGTTAGTTTATTAACTTAGGCTCGGTGAGGTTGGTCTACAGGTAGCTGACAGGTAGCTTACAGGTAGCTAACACAGCTAGCTAACACAGGTAGATAACACAGGTAGATAACACAGGTAGATAACACAGGTAGATAATACAGGTAGCTTCTATGGATAGCTTCTACAAGTAGCTTTGTAAACGTGAACCTTTACATTCAAAAGACAATAAGCAGTAAACAAGCGGTAACTAGAGCACAGAGAGTCTTACCTGGTTCACAGGAGCTGGAGGAAAGCGAGGAGCAGCAACAACACTGGAACATGTCCGGACAACAACTGACTAGGTTGTGACGTCACGTCACGCAGGGGGAATTCCTAAACACAATTAAACTAAGAAATATGAACATACGCCCCCACACACACACACACATCATATGTATGTATATATAAATATATATATATATATATATATAAACATATCTTGCTTGTTTTGTTATTGTTAAGCACTTGGTTTTGAAAGGTGCTATATAAATTAAGTTTTATATATATTTATACATACATTTATACACATATTTATACATATATATTTATATATATATGTATATTCTTGCTCAGTGATCTTAGTTACCACAAGAGATGGCTAATCACTATATTAAGTTTCCTCAACTTAAAATTTTCAGTGAACTGCATTACTTATCTGTAAACTTGGAATTTTAAGTTAGCTCAACATTTTTCAAAAACATTTGCTCACTCAACTCCGAAAACAAAGTTAGAACAACGATTTTGAAGTTGGGCTTTTTACAGTGCACATACGGGAACTTTTTCTGTCACTCTGAGGTCCCACATGATTAAAGCTGAAAGACGAATCATGTCCAGGTCCGTCTCAACGTTGTTTATCGGATTCTCACCTCCAGTGAAAGCCTCGGACTGTGTAGAAAACACCCGGCAGCTGCAGCATCGGACTGTGGTTGCATTTATTTAAAAAGCTGCGTGCTGTGACGAGAGGGTAAGCGGCACATGAAAAACCTTTCGTCACAGAACAACGGGAGTTGTGTCAACACATAAACACACAGTGAAGTATACCTCAAGGCGGCCTGTAAGCCTCCAGGATGGTGATTTATATTCTGAGAGCACTTCTCATTCCTCATCACTGTGTCGAGTTGCCATATTTTGTGGAGGTATTTTATGGCATCCCTGCTCAGGCCGCCGAGTGTACGCGGCCCCATCCACCCCCCCCCCCCCCCCCCCTCCAGAGCAGCACAAAGGCAGACAGAGACAGAAAGATGGAGTGGGAGGCTGGGAGACAGGACAGGCTGTCAGTGTTTAACAGCAGGAAATGACTCACTGAGACTGGACACCATAATCTGGCATTGTGTTGTTGTTTTTTTTAATTATTATTACAGTTCTCAGCATATTCATAATTCAACACAAGACATACAGGAAACACAAACATAAACATTCTGAATGAAATAGAAGAAATCACGTGACCCGTTGGCCAGCGGAGGCTCGAGCCTCAAATACATGCAGCGGCGATGCCAGTTTCAGAACTGTACACACCCGAAGGCCGGACGGGTGAACCGGCAACTTTTTTGAGAGGCAACTTTGTCCACGAAGCAGCAAGAGAGAAGAGAGGGGGAAAAAAGAGGTCTGGAAACAGGAAAAAGTTGCTTAAAAGAACAATGAAGAAAATAGGCATCATCAGCAAATAGCAGATAGCAAACATCGGCTGGCAAAGTTGATTATGTCCACCTCAAAAATATTGCCAGTGCGTCACAGCCTCATGTGGAATATGATGGATCCATGCCCTTTTTATCTGCTGCAAAGGAAGTGCTTTAGTACCCAAGTTCGGGCTAGGTAGGTACAGTCGCCCGTAGAAATAGAATGAGAAGATTTACAGTGCCGTAATGAGATATACAACATATTATACAGAGGGAGGTTTGCTAGCTCTATGCGCTATTTCTTTGCCCTGTTATGTTTCCAAACCTGCACGATTGCTCATGAATAACTGATATATTTGTTCAGTAATGTCCGTCGTTTTGCAACAGTGGCTCCAGCGTTTTGATTTACATGTCAGGATGAGCGCGGGAAAAACTGCAGGTACAAATTTTAAGCAGCCATTTCTTAAAAAGGCTGTTTCACACAGTACAGTGCATTTACTTTTCATTTTTTTATGTCAGCGTCAGACATTTGCCTCCAATGTTAAAATACCCCCAGTCCCCATTAATTAAAACCAACCCCCTCCCATAACCTAACCCGTTCTATACCCTAATCCCCATGTCCCTGCCCCAAAATAACTTTATACAAACTGATAACTTCACGACAATTCACCATCAACACAAAGGTCACACGAAGCTCTGTCGTTACGTCCATCCATAAAAATTAGGAAAAGCATCCCCCTCATTTTCCTCACACACACCTTCACACATTTCCAGGGGGATTAAAAGACAGGCAGCACTTGCAGTCAGGTCAGGTGTAAATCTCCGTTGCATCACGGCTCACCAGCTTCCGGTGTTGTCGAGGATTATAAAGGACTAAAAGCAAAGGAGGATGTTTAAATGAGAAGAATATGAGGTGAGAGTTTGTTTGTTGGCGTGTTGCTGGTCCGCTCAGTCGTGGATGACGATGGGGCCTCGCATTCTCAGGCTGGGGTGAGGGTGTGGTGGCGCCAGGACGAGCCCCTGCGGGGGACCCTGGGAAGCCCTGCGCAGGGTGATCAGCTCGCAGGGCTGCCGACAGGCGTGCCTCAGCTGGGAGCGGGACAGCAGCCGCCTGGCCCTCCTGGAGATGTGGAGACGAGACGAGATATAAGTGCAGAAGAAGACACACGGATGAAAAAGCTAATATGAGAGAAAAAAGTAAAGCGTTAGTCAGTTACAGTGTAGTTGTAACTTAGTACATTTATTTAGTTTTAACTACTTTATACTTTATATTATATATAGCACACAGAATAGGGGTAGGGAGTTTTGCGTCTTAATGCCTGTTTTATTCTGCCTGACCAAAGTGTTGTTTCACATGCGGCTGAGCTCATAAGGCCTCAGAAGGAATCTCAGCTCTCATCAAGAAATGTTGATCCTGCCATGACTTACACTGACCTCTCGGCTGCCTCCCATATACTGTTCACCACTGAGATGTTTCTGATGTGATTAAAGCTTTTATGGTGTGGCTACCTGGAGGTGAGCTCCACTTACAGTCTTCCCTGTCAACTAATCTGTGTTGCTTTGGATAAAAGCGTCAGCTAAATGTAATGTAATGTAATGTGCGAGTACTAGGGTCACTTAGGGGGGAAGAAAGGAGAATTCGAGAATAAAGTCCTTATATTTCGAGAAAGGGTAGTCTTTTTACGAGGGCCACATCAATCAGGCCCTGGACCCCATCATTGCATTGTTACTATGAAATTTAAACTCTCTGAGGCCAATAACAGTCTTATTGTACAAACGTTATATTGCACATATCTAAAGTTCATATTGTACATAGTGTTTATCATTTTTCTATTCTTATATTTTATTGGTATGCTTAAACACAAACATAACACAGCCAAGTCTTTGCATGTGTAAACCCATTTGGCAATAAAACCTGATTCTGAATAAAGTCCCCTGCATTAAAACGAGGAATGTGGAGCATATTGTTAAGTTATACTTTAGTATAGGTTTCACAAATATACAAAATACTTCATCTTTTGTCACATCAGCACCACAATATAACAAGAGTCAGGACTTTGATTGAAACTATGTCTAATCTGAAGGAAGGACCTCACAGACCTGGAGGAGATTGTGTCTGTTGTGGAGAAGGAGAGGTTTCATAGTGGTGGCCTGCAAGAATATTGTTTGATACATCTGCATGTGAAAGGGTTTTTCATAGTTTCTCAAGAAACAATGAGATTAGTGATTAACATTCTGGATCTAGAAAGAGTGGAATAAAGGTTTCTAAATGATTTTAGCTTTTTTCCCCATGAAATATTATTACTTTTTTCCATTAAATTACAATGAAATTGTTGCATAATTAAACTATTTTCTTGAAGTCTCTGGACGTGTGATGAATTAAGTTATTTCTGAGGGAAGCTCTGTGATTTAAAACACATCAGATTTTTCATGAAACATGTTGTAAATATGGCGTTTGATATTAAAAATATCATGGCTGCAAATTTTTTGTGGGAGCTAAATAATTCACGATTGCATCTTTATGTTTCTGTACGTAGCCGTGGAAAAAGCCTGCGGATAATGTTTGTGTGAATGTATTATTTATACTCGGCTGTCCATAGGCTTGATTCCTCTAATTTATCCGGCTACTTCTCATTACTGCGGCCACTCTGCAGTTTGGCTGCTAATTTGTCATGTATATTACTGCTCAACAACAATGCATTCGACTGAACTGCTGCTAGTTACTCAATTGATTGCATAGCTGTAAGCAAAAAAAAAATTCTCCATTACTCAATAATCGATTCTGTTTCAAACAATGTCTCCTTGGAGCGATGTTTGTTTTCTGTGTTCAGCTCACCTACAGGACTGTGACCAGCTTTACGTGAGGTGCGCGGCCTCGGCAGCAGAAACCGACGCATTTGACACGTATGATGGAGAAACTAATAAAGAGAGAAAGCTGTGAACTTTAAGTTGGTTGGAGTGATTAAACGCAGGCGGATGAGTTCAGTTTGAGGACACCATATTGAGGTTCCAGGCCGCTGAGGAAGTAATTAGAAACAAGCGCCTTTTCTCATTTCAGGGGGATTCACTAAAGCAGAGAGCGGCGTGTATCGAGCATCAGTGTCTATCTCTGTTATGAAGTAAGAGAGGGGATCATCTCTGCAGGATTTTCAGGCTTAGAAATGGGCTCAGTGGCAATTTCCAGACTGAGAGAGGAAGTGCTCTTTCAGCAGCCGCAGCACTAAACCCAAGACCGCGGCGTACGCACGCTCAGAAGTGTGGGCCACAGCACTAATGTAATTCACAAGAGCAAGACACAGAACCACATACACGATTCTTCATTGTTCCCCTAAGGCGTTCATGTAAAGTCAACTACATGTGCTCCCATTTTCTTCCTCTTTCTCTGCTCTCTCAGCAGCACCGAGGGTTTTTTTCTTCCCTCCTGATCCTTGCTCGTAATAAAATCAGCACCAGAGCACTCGCGGAGACTCCTTGTACATTATGTGGCTGCATCATCCAAGTGTGATTACAGCGTCTGTAAGTGCATGCGAGTATGAGAGGCCCCTTAAGAGATAATTACTTGGTTTTGCACATAACATCATAGGTTCTGTAGCCTATTACATGTGAAATTGCTCTTTCTTTCATTTAAAGTCATGCTCTCTCACACACAGCACTGTTCTCTATATGCATTACAGTCTTGCAGGATAGTCTGAGCAATAGAGGATAATAACATGTTTATGTAATTATGGTGTTTTGTGCTATGTTTGTTGAAATAAAGATTGATTTTACAGTGTGTGTGGGAAAAATAATGTTGTATATGAAACAAAATAATAGCAAGAGAAATAAATAGCTTTTGTGAATGCAATAGGTACATAATAATGTAAATAAAGATGGATGATGCGTCTCCGCTTCCTCCAGCTATCCAGAAATTGTCCTCCTCACTCAGACTGTTAAACTGCGGGCATCCAAAGTAGAAACAGAAACCGGAAGGCTTCCTGCCCCTAAATCTTGTCCCTCACCTACATATTCTCCAGAGTCTGTTTATAGAGATAAGTCCATGTCCCATCCGCTTACATGGAGGATGCAGGGTTTAAGACCAACACTGTGATGAGATGATTGTGCCGTGTGTATGAGAATGTGATTATAGCAGTGATTGTGTTGCACGTGTAAGATGATGATATTCCATGTGAAACCAAGTGTGAATTTACTCTCATCTTTAGGAGCCTCCGCACTCGTCTTTCAAGCTCAATACTCTGCACTGTGCTCTCACTTGTACGCAGTGTGACGTATTTGCAGCAGAATATAAACCAGAGAGAGGAAGGGAACAGATTTAGTTCTGGTGGCACATCGTCCAAAGCTCCGGCGTTTGTCCGTTCAGCTGGCCACTGGGAGGAGGAGAGCAAACACGTAAATCCACTGTCAAACATATCAAGCTGTCTCGTTTACAGATCTGTTCCCTCTGTCTCTCGCTCTGTTCCCATTTCTGCTGCTCAGTCCAAATCCAACCTCCCTGTTTCTTTCATTGGACACAGTCATGGCGGAATTACCTGGATCCTAAAAATATACCAATACTATAATGTAAAACATACTTGATTACAAGTAAATCCTGCATTAAAAATCCTATTTAATAGTACTCTTGTGTTATAAATCAAATGTACTTTAAGTGTTTAAACTAAAAGTACAAATTCTGCAGAAAAATGTGGCCCTGTCCCTGATATATATAATAAATGAATTCAGCCCAACAACCCACTTAAATGCAATCAAGCTGCACCAAATTTCACATACTCACAGAAATCAGTCGCCTGAATGAGCCTGATTTTCATCAAGATCCATGAATTATTTCCTGGGAAAATGTTGTAAATGGTGAAAGATGTTGCAATGATCCTGATTCAAACAAGGTTGAATGAGTTCTTCCCTGACACATAAGACATCCTTTCACCAAGTTTCGTGATAATCCAATTGGGAGTTTTTGCTTAGTCTTGCTCACAATCAGAAACAGGGGTGAAAACAAAACCTCCTTGGCCGAGGTAATAAAGATCAGTCTGCTCTGATCTGTCTCAATCGTCCCATTTCTACTTTGCCTTCATACACCTGCACACGTCTTCTTTGTGGTTTGTTTTCATTATGTCAAACAGATAAACTGTATATATGTTATATATTTGCGTCTGCACTTCTGCTCTGCGTGTTTCCGTTTGTGTCTAACGATGTGGCACAGTGTGATCTTATTTCTATTAACATTAATATCTCTCACTTTATTGTTTCGTGTTTCTGCTGTCATGAGACGCTGTGTTTCATTTTCTTCTTGATTATTGTTCTGCATGTTTATAAATGATTTCAGTAACTTTGTGTCTTGGTGTTTCTGGAGCTCACATCTCCTCACATAGAAATAAAAAGAATCTCTTGGATAACTTTTTTAATTCACAGCAAAAGCAACTGTAATAGTTGAAGAATGTGTTTTCTCTTGTGAACATTTTTTCATAAACTCCCCCATTCTTACGAGTTCTTAAATTTCATTACACACAAAAAAAGAGCGAGGAGGGAATGAAGAAATAAATTATACTCCTCTACTGTGTCTTTAAAGACCAGCAGGACTGCAGCAGTATTTTATTAGAGACTGAAATTACACTGTAAATCACAGGCTGTGTTACAAGGTGTTACCTAAATCTAAATCTGAAAGGTTACTTACACTGGACCTGATGTGTTGTGGACTTAAATGATAAATGAAGTATGAAACAGCACGTAATTGAAATATGTAAGTATAGCACTAATGCATTATGCATTGAAAGTGGACTTAAGTTCATCATTTACACCACTCTCCTCCAGAATGAAAAATCGCAATAACTATTGTATTGATTGCAATTGATTTTGTTTTTCATTAGAGATATAAATGGCCCCCAGATGTTGACTCTTACTGAAGTTGGTGATCACCTGAGATTTACTGCAGAACCACCATTTGAATAACACTTTTGAACATTTAAAAATGAACTAGAATGGCACTCAGTGGAGCGCATATCTCCACCAAGACCCAACAGCCCCCTTTAAATTAATCAAGCTGAACTGAATTTCACACACTCATCAGTCCCCTAAATGTGCCTGATTTCTTTCATCAAGATTCATGAATAATTCCCTGGGAAAATTAGGAAAATGTTGAGAAATGCAACAAAGTCTTGCAATGTAAAAGATGTAAAAATCTGGATCTGCCCTAAATCCATGTACGCACAAAATGTAATGGGTTCTTCCTTGGAGTGTGTCTCCTGGACCACACCCTTCCACCAAGTTTCATGGAAATCCATTCGGAGATTTTTGTGCAATCTGCAAAATGAACAAACGTCATATCTCAACACTTTGGATGGAACGCTATAAAATCTGGCACAAATGTTAATTTCCCGCAGAATTAACTTTAGTGTTTTGTGGATTCCTTTTACTTTTCTTGTCCTCATTTAATCCAATAAGTCCAATTTAACGTTTAATGTTTTACGCGTTGCAGAAAAAGTGTTTTTGCCTCTATTTGTCTCTTTTGCATCCTTGAATAAGAGGGAGTGATCTCCCACTCTCTCTTTCTCCTCTGTTGCTCTTCATCACACTGGGAGATAAAGAAAGAGAGAGAGAGAGAGAGAGAGAGAGAGAGAGAGAGAGAGAGAGAGAGAGAAAGAAAGAAAGAAAGAAAGAAAGAGAGCGAGAGAGAGAGGGGAGCACAAAGAGATGGAGAAGGGAGGAGAAAATGAAACTTCCGATCATGTGTCATTAGCTGCAGCCTCTCATAGCAGATATATTAATGTCTTTTACTCAGAAAACCATTCATTGTCTTTACCAGGAGAGCCAATGGCAACGTGATACAACAGAAAGGGTACAGTGTTCAGAGTGATGCTATCTCACACACACACACACACACACACACACACACAAACACACACAAACACACAGAGCCAATGTTGTCTTGGTGGGAAGTGACTGATCCATGTGAGTGCAGCCGTGGTTAATGTGGTAATGATATTTCCACTCAGGGACCAGCGGTGCCTGGCTCCTCGCTGGCCCATCTGCACCAGTTAGCTGCTCTAATTTTAGTCCCGGCGGTCTGAGGGCGGCTGTGAGGGCCGGGTGCCATGGCTCATTTAGACACAGGCTTAATGGGAGAACATCTTTCTCGCTCACATACAGACATGCAAACTTTCACTCATTATGTGCATGAGAGTTTGTGCCTGTGAAGACGCTTTGAGCCCCACCAGCTTCAAGAGAAAAAGGACATGGAAAATTATGTTTTTTTGAATTTATGCAGATTCTTATCAATATGTCATTATGCTGTTGACTCTCTTATGTGGTCATGTAATTTTCTGCATGTTATATATTGTATTTTTAACATTAATTACCCAGAGGCTTTAAAATAAGCCTGATGGGAATTGTAATTTTTTATGTATTTTTAAACTGTGCGAATAAAATATCAATCAAATTTGATCTTTTAATGATGTCATAAATTATTCTTCAAAAAGCCTCAAAATTCTGGTGATTAGCCTAAAAGGTTGGTATATTCCTATGAACTGAAAATCATTCAGAAATTATTTGATTTTAATAAGTAAAGTTTAATTTATCATCAACACCTTTGAAAAAGTGTATGAAAACAAATTCCTGTTTTATTAAATTTAATATTCATCATGTTGTTGAATAGAATAGAAATAGAAAGCATTGATTGTGGTTTTGTCTCTGTTTCAGTTTGCACTGACTGATCTAAGCCCCCTTATACGGCAGCCATTTAAATTAATTATGTGGGTAGATGGAAGGTGTAATAACAGCTGTCACTTCATCCTACACCTTTTTTCTATATTTGTTTTCGCTATTTATTTTTGACACCTATTACTCTATTGTTTTGAACCCCATTTCTTGAAGAAATTGAACAAGTCAACTGATATGAATTGTAAAACGTTAAATCTTCTCATTAAAATAGAGAGAATAGCAAACATGACCAGAGTGTTAGATAAGGCCCTATATGTTATATTTTCTTGTGATGTCAGCTGGTTGTGTTTCGATGATTCACACTGTCATTGATTTTATATCTTTGAGATGATGCACTGATGTTTTTTACACCTTTAAATTAAGCTAAATGAGAAAAAGAGCCAGCTTCCCAATTTGCCACACTGTCAACTCAGTGGGTCTGAGCTTGAATGAGTTGTGTTGAATCTGTGTTGCTTTTAAGTTGCAGCTCAATTCCTCTATTGATCGACTCTCAGCAACACTTGCTTTCCCTTCACATGCACACACACGCACGCACATTCAGCCAATCAGAGGTCGGAAAAGGGTCACCTTTGCTTACCTGGTCTCCCGGGTGACGAGGAAGAAGCTGTCATCGGGGGCATCGATCCAGTTGGGGCGCCTCTTGCGGATCATCACCCCTCCTCGGGTGTTGCCACTGCTGCTGGTGCGGCCGTTGTGCTGCGAAAACACAATTAAATAATATAGATTCAGTGGTGCAGGGTTAATACATATATATATAAAAGATAATAAGAGACGTACCAGGGGGGGTCCACCTGTTGTACCTGGGTTCTCTGTGAAAACAAAGCCACAGCAGTGAGAGAAAGATGCAAAGTGCATGAGGGACTCCGCCAGCTTATGAATAGTATTGATTGGTTTATTGCTTTTCCTTGTTACAAGTGGTGCAACATATGACTGTGTTTCAATTTCAGTAAGAATAGTGAAGTTACCAATAAAAAACAAAGTGTCAGAATGAAGTTGAATCATCCAAATTATCCAAATGACCCCCATCTGCTGATTCGCTTTAGATAGAATTAGTTGTCATTCTCTCCAACGAGCTAGTTTAGATAAGAAATGGCAGAAAAGGTTATCAACTCCGGGCGTATCTCCTCTAACTGGATTTCATCAAGCAAACTGATGACAAGAACATTAGATATCAACACTGTACGCTCCCCAAGGTTCATTCACATCAGCACTAACTCAGTTAAAAGCAAGAAGGGAGGAATTTATCACTTTTTAAACACAACATCCAATGACTTTTGCTTCAGGGCAGGATTAACTTAAGCAATAACAGGCTTTTTGAAAAAACAAAATTACTTTTTGTGTTGTTGATTTAATTGTGTGTGTGCTTGTGTGTCTACCTGAGCGCCTGTCCGGCTCAGCCCTGCTGTGGTGGTGGTAGCTGCGTTTTCCCAGCATGCCATGGGGGCCGTGCGGGAGAGAGGAGAGCAGGCGTCGAGGGGGGGGGCGTCTGCAGGCCCGTGGTGCGGTGGGAGCGAGGGGCGTGGGCTGCAGGACGGGACTCTGAAAGAGACGCCACACCAGGGCTGCATCAACTGGTTTCTGAGGACCACCTGAATGTTTTCAGCTCATATCTGATTCATTTGACACAGTTCTTCAGTACAATAGAGTCAAATTGTGACTCATCAATGTCAATTCTATTGATTAAAATCGGATTATTTGCATTGATTTACCTAGAAACTGCACGACACTGGTCAGAGTGCTCCTTTGGGCGGCCCTGGTTTTGGGCAGGCGGGTCCCCTGCCCTTCTGACACCCTTAACATGTCTAAATTAAACGCACACACACACACATTTTACAAAGCAGTGCAGTGTTTCTCAGATTGCATGAACTCCCTCTACTCCATGCTGGCTGACCAAGAACAAATAGTACTGTTTTAACATTTAAGCAGTTAATGTGGCAAATTTCATGCAATTAACACCAAGTGAGTGTTCATTGAAATCTGTATATATATCAGTTGATAGGAGGGGGACCTTGTTTATGGTTGTCTTATGAAGATGGTTAGAATGCATGGAGACGCAGGAGTCAATGCAAATCACTCTGGGGGTAATAACATGGTGAGATGCTTCCTGGTATGACATGACCACAAAAAACAATTAAGATCTCTCCTACATGCTTCCACATGCACACTCACAACGAGAAGCCCACTGTAAACACACATACATCGATATATGAGGGCGTCACGGGAGCAGGCGCTGAGAGTTGAGTGCATGCTGGGGGTGGTGCGAGGTCAGGGTGACAGGGTGGGTTGTGGTTCCTCTGGAGTGTGGTGGAAGTTAATGGACAGATAACATGGACACATGAAGCACAAGGACTCGGAAGAGATGCTTTCAGGTGCGGCTTTATTGGAGGTCTACTCCGAGTTCACACAGTGATGAGAGAAAAGAGCAAAAAAGAAAAAAGTAAGAGAGAGGTAGAAGGTGAGATGAGAATATTGCAACACGTCGGTCAATAAAAATGAAGGACAAGGTGGAGGAGGGGGTAATGGCAAATCCCGCGCCACAGGATTTACAGAACAGAGGAAGCAACAGGATGGATTCAGAGGAGTGTTGAGCATGATTTGAACACAGGCGAACAGCTGAAGTGGATGGTATGGTTAAGACACTGCGGTCCAGGAGATGAGGTCTGACGGCCTGAGCCTGGTCTACAGTGATGGGGGAGGATGTAGCTAGCAGCGAACAGTGAACAACCCCCTGCTGTCGTTATTCCTCGTACCAGACAAAAGAAATTCTTAAGCTTTAACCTCCGTTATTTCAAGTTTCATCAGTCCAAAGCTCATTTATCATTCATTTTGTCCAGAAACACATGATTTACAGCATGAGGAGAAGATGTGTGTGCACAAAATATGGAATAAAAATCTCTTTTTTTTTTTTAAATGATTATGGCGAACACAGTAAAGCTGAAGTTTAGTATTTACAATAAACATTTGGTGGCTGAGACAAAATAGAGTGTCTCTTAGTAAAATACATTCTCTCTACGTCTAACTTCACCAAATATACGGCTCAGACTAGAATATGACTTCTATTTTTTTCCATTACAGACTAACTGTTAATGTCAGGAGCAAAATCTGCGGTTATGTGTATATTCAAAGTGGGTGTTCATGTACAATAGTCCTGTTTAAAGTCTTTGTGTATGATTCCAACAGTGGGTTTCAGTTCACAGTGAGTATAAGACAACACCACAACAGATAAAATAATAAAAAATAAAAAATAAATCTATGAATGAAAAGATGATCAAAACTCATAGTTATGAGGACAGGCAGTCTTTATTGGAAAAAAGGGGGGGGGGGGGGGAGAATACAAAACCAAAATAATAATAATAACAATAATAATAAAAACAGAAAGGGAGACAGACAGCGGTGTGGGGGCGGAGATGGGCAGAGATGGGGGTTGATGGCGGGGCAGTCAGGGTGAGGCGGGGTGGTGTGGGGTGTGTGTGTGTGTGTGTGTGTGTGTTTCTATATGTCTGCATATGCTGTGTTTGTCTGTGTGTGTCCATGTGGCAGAAGTTAGGAGGAATTGAAAGAGCTCTTACACTCTGCCTTTATGGCCCCACAGTTAATGGGGACAAAGGGCCGGCGTGCGGCACGGCGCAGCCTGATGATGTCACGGCACATGTGCCGGGCCAGCTTGGTGAGGCGGGTGGCCTGCAGCAGGAAGGCCTGCTTGGTCTTCATGGAGGACTTGGGGCTGCCGCTGTTCCGCATCGGCACCATGTGGTTGGACTGGCGGGGAGCGTGACCTCGTGAGCGAGACTCCTGGGAAGGAAGGAAGGAGACAGAGAAAAGAACACTGAATACAGGTGTACTGATGAAAAGGACACGCTGCTCTATAAAAAAACCTCTGAACAAAATTTGCTCCAACAACATTTTTGGACCAAGCTGAAACAGTTCTAGTTTGCATAAGATATCTTTTTTTTTTGTGTGGTCTAAAACTTTTTTATAAATACCCAAGGGAGTTCTTTCCCCAAACTTTATATGCTACGGTTGCATATTTAGTTATGAATATTTAATATCAGACTTTAAACTAAGTTTTCAAGAGCTTTAAAAGTTTGAAAAACACATTAGCCCATGTTACAGTCCATTTCCTGGCCGTTCTCTGTTCCATTTGCCTCCACACCACAAAGTTTTTTCATTTACAGTACTCTAATGAAAGAAGACTTATGGAAGCTGTAGTTTTGAGGGATTAGTGTCGTCATCTAACTTTGTTTTTCAACATTCTTTTCAAATTTTACTGCCAAGCTGTTTTTATGATTAACATCACAGTCCAGCTTTCAAATACAAAAGGAATTTAATAAAAAGCATCATCAGAAGATGTGATCAACTCAACAATAATATGTTGTGATTAAACTGCATTATGTTAGAAAAGACAGGTTTATATGAGCAGCAATATTCTAGTATGAACCTGATAAAGATAAGTGTGAATAAGATGCTGCCGTGTATCCAGCATTTTCTGATGTTAATCCGAATGAGGTCATACTCAGATCTATCAATAATCAAATTAAGACATGTGGAGAAGTCATTGCATTATGCAGACGATTCATGCCCAAGGTTCCAGTGTAAACAAGTGGTGGGATGTGATGTTGAGGTGTCATTATCTGTGCTCTGTAAAGCGTAAACCAGAATATGAGTGGAATATTCTTTATGTAACTCATGTAAACATCATAATCGGTGTTGCGTCTTTTTTAGAATAAGGTCAATAGCCAGATTATTGGTGTCCACACAGTGAGGTGGGAGTTTATGTAACTGCAAATTCCAAACTGGTCATTGAGTTGAATCAGCAGCTTCAGCAAAGACAGAACATTTTAATTTCTGCGAAAGAAAGAATTAATCACAAGGCTATTAAATAAAAATGTGGAACGCATACTGTGGACTGGCAGGTGCCCGTGTGTAATTAACATTAATAATGGTTACACTCCATCCGTATCAGCCGACTCCACGACTCTGCCTTTGTGCACTGTGACAAGTGCCACTCCAATTAAATTGTGACACCATTTCTTATGACAATGTTACAACTGGGCTTTGTCCTTTTAAAACATGTGCTGAGAAAATGGTTGTAGAGCCGAGAAACAGGTTCTGAGAGTTCAGCTCTCTGCACTGTGTCCTCCGCAATCGCTAACAAAAAAAATCTGTACTCCACAAATGAACATTGACATATTTATTCGTCACATTTTCTTTTACACTTCATGATAAAAAAAATATATAAACTACAGTTAGTCACAGGGCGACTGCACTTTCCTCCACTTTCTTTTTCAGTACCAGTTATTAAGACGTGTATGCAACAGTCTGCTGTGGATGTATAGAATTACATTTCTCTTGCCTGGTCAGTTTTTACACGAGAAAAAATTGAATCCAACAATAGAAATGTAAAGATGTGTGAAGTGAGGCTATTAACAGCTAATACGTGAGATACTGTATATTATGAATTCAGCTCAGTTTATGTACTGTAGATATTACAATTTAAGGAGCAGCAATAGTGGGTTTAGTTTTACCCTTTATTTTTCTGAAAAACATCTATAATTTGGGACATGAGCCAATTTGTTTTTGTTGAACCAAGAAAGCTCAACACTTTTGGACCTCTGAAAACGAATAGAGGATTCAAAGTGCTTTATTAACTGCAATCCTGAACATTAGAACAAGCAGAAAACCTGATTCTGACACATTTTACGCCTCCACCATATCCCACGCGTTTCACATCTGTGCTTTCTGACTGAGCTTACATTGCTTGGCGGAATCGGTGAGGTCCTCTCCTCCGGGGCTTCTGCTCTGCTCGGCATCTTCAGGCCGCCGTACTTCTTCCAGTACATCCAGCAGGAAACGCAAAGACGACACTGCATGTTGGGAGGCCCCCACGAGTACCACTGGGCCGACTGCATGCCTGTTATTGTACGAAATGCATTAAAGCTCGTTAGAGGCATCGCCGGTCTCAAGACACTCAGCGCAACAATCTCTTCATCACTGTGTCTAACTCTTACATAATTTATGTTATCAATATCTACACACAAGGAGGAGGCACAGTAGAGGCTTTTTAGTGACTAATGAGATAAGTGATTATATAAATCCACAGAAACTGTGCATATCAAGTTATCAACAGACTTAAGTAATACATTAGATCCAAACTTTGCTTTCAGGGATTATAAAGGGATTATAAGAATCTCTGGTTCTTATAAAAAACTGTTTAAACACAGAACCAGTTTTCATTATCCAACGAGATATTCACCACTGGATCAAAAACAGCTGTCAAGACAAAGAAGCAGTGATAGGAGAAATTAAATAAAAACATCCCTTCTAGTCGTTCAGCTGAATTTGTTTCCCGTTAGTTTTTGAATGATCCATGTTCCCTTTCGTGTTTTAATGTTACACAAACAAACAAAGCTCACTATAGCAGCTCTCGCAGGCTCGGCCCCCGCCTGTTGCATGGTAGGCCCCGGGGCCCGCTCCATTCACTGTCGCCATCTTGCCATTGGTCACTGAGATCTGGTTGGGGTTGGGTTTGTTACTGTCAGATAAAAAAACAAGATGATGAGATTCAAGAAACACTTCCACAGCCTTTGGCAGCACTTTAAATTTAAACTCATTATCATCTTGCAGCAACGATGCCGACGTGTGAGTATTGAAACGTGAAATGAAGCGACTTACTACGTGGGGATATAAACCTGCTTCAGTTTGCTCTCTGCCTCTGCTGCCTTCAGTCTCTTCTGCTCAGAGCAAAAACAGAAACAACGGACAATAGACTCATTAATACAGTAAGAAAAGAAACATTGTTTGACAATGATCTTGATGATTTGAAACTTCAGTGCCAATAGGAACCAGGAAAACAGGACCGCAGAGATACAGAGATAATCGCTTAATGTGTCAGCGCATGTAACATATGAAGACAAAAGTAACAAAAAGCACATCAAACAGATATAAACTTAAAACAAAACAGGGCAGGATACAAAAATATTTTTTCATACCACACAGACTATTCAATACCTACTTTATTCAAGGTAACAATAATCAAAAAATGACGAAAAATATTCAGACATAATAGAGCTAGAAATATGTATCTACTAATCTACTGACTAAATTGATTTTTGCCTGATTTCTGTCAGCACTGCAGCAATAAGAAAACAAATGAGGAAAAAATACTGCTTACAGGGGGTAATAAAATGTATTTAAGACATTTGTAATTAAAATTCAGGACTGAGGACTAATAGTTTTTTAAGACTAAGATGTGCAGATACAAAGTCAAATTTTAAATCCGTTTTGAAAATTCAGAATCAGTCTCACCTGTTGCACATATCTGTCTGTGGTCTTCCACATGTAGTAGTACTCTATGATACTGGTCAGAGACTTCCATGGCAGCTTCGGGAGAGGAAAGAATGAGGGGGATGGGGGTGCAGGGGGTAGACAGAGAGTAAATTAATGATATTAATATCTCATGTTCTTGCCATCTGGGTGCGAAAGCCCTCATGTATATTCATGAGAGAGAGGCATCGTGACCACAGAGGCTGAAAGCTACCAGTGTCGCTTGGTTCTGAGCCTCAGATGAAAAAACACACACTCCCTGTCTCTCACACACACACACACACACACACACACACACACACACACACACACACACACACACACACACACACACACACACACACACACACACACACACACACACACACACACACACACACACACTTAATAAGTATTCATGAGCACCTGGTGCCACCGTATACACCCATACCCTGCCTTCATTGTACGGTAAAAGGTAGGTGGGGGGAAGGAAAAGTTCAGCAGAATCACATTGCCACCCCCTGTAGGCTTGAAAGGTGGCTGTAAAAATTGGCAATTTCGTCGTTCACAGAGCAGCGGCTGGGGTCAGCTTGAATTCATACCAATTACAATGGATTCCCATTGTGACAAGTTTCCACTGAGTGGGGAAAGGACATATCGCAAGTCCCCCGAAACTTATCGAATAACTCCTGCAGCTTAATCAAACATGCACGCTGTCCAACAGTGTGTTAAATAAGGTTTAAAAGGTCAAATATTTCACTAAAATACCTATGATCACACAGCTACTATTTGTAGCTTCCACAGGACTTTGGTCTCGGACATACATGAGCATAAGAATGCACAGCAATGAGGCAGGAGCATTGAATAAAGAATGTTTTAATGACCTACAACCTCAAATGTGGACACGATTTGAGTAAATTAAAGCTGACATCAGCAGCTGTCAATAAAGAATTATACCGACAGACCCTCTGGAGTCCAGGTTGATGTTTGTCTATCGACTTTCATATTGTCCTTACGCCACATACGCTGTCCTAAACAAGCCTCCAGTTGAGGGGGTCATAATACTGCTGCCCTTTGGGGTAACAGGATGCAGAGACTTCCCTAGGGGAGGTCATAAAGTGGGTAGTGCATGAATTTTACAACGTGACTCCAGTTAACAGATATAAACACCCACTTACAAAGTCTTGTCGAATGTCGTTGAAGTCTTTTCCGTATTTCTCTAGTGCCTCTTCAAACATGGCGGCTTCCGAGGCGCTCCACTCCTCCATCTCATCCCTGCAGAGCACGGGGCCGCCCGCCGGGACCAGCACACTCAGCGCACTGGACAGGTCGTAATTATGGCGATGCAGTGTGTCCATCGCGTGGAACTGCAACCGAGAGATACGGGAAGGGAGTTAAAATCTTGAACGAATTATAGATTTTTACACAACACTCTCTCCAGCAGTTAACGACAAAAGGGAAAACAGACTGCCCTTCATAACGTATTGTACTCATAATATGAGGTATACGCTGTGGTTTGACTTTCTCTCCAAACCGGGATTGAGATTTGGACTTCGAGAAGCCATGACTCATCATTTATCATAAATCACAATTGACTGTTGCAGGGCGAGTATCCCCTTGTGTGCGTCCCACTCACCAATGTGATATCTCGCGAGGCTGCAGCTGCACTCATGTGTAAACTTGGTTGTCTGACTGAGCTGCTGCAGTCCAACGCTCTAGCAAAGGTCCCGACCGCTCTGGGGGAAAAAAATGCACATTTACAACGTTATAGAATATATACTATATATGAAAGAAATCAACCATTTGTATACCAGCACATAACTACACGATTATATGTCATCCTCAGTAGGGCTCATTGTTGTACAGAAGAATAACCACAGACAAACAGCTGAGAATATGTTTCTAGAGAGAACAAACAAAATGGGACACAAACAAAAATGAGCCATTTTTTGCATTAAAATAAACAATAAAAAGTGAAACTACAATATTTAAACCATCTTTGTATTATTCATCTTTAATGCAATAGTTATTAATTATCAGTGATTAATTCCACAGTTCTTTACAGAGTAAAAGTAAGAATAATCAGTCCTACTAAAACAACTGGAATGTGCATTTATTATTTTTGCTTTTTATTATCATACACAAACAGATAACACAAGATAATGGAGCTAATTACTACGGTCATACATTGTCAAGACAAAGAGGGATTTAATCTCTACGTTAGTGAGAATTTAAGTAGTTTCAGTTGCAGACTGAAAGAATCGAGTTCATAACAGGTTATCTGAAACGTTTGAACAGGAGGTTGTGCAAATGTCTGAGGTGAAATGTTATTTACCGTGCCACCACTAGGAATTGGTCTATCTGTTTGTTGGTGAGCGGACACTCCGGATCCCAGAGCTTTTCTTCGAGCTTCGACTGGTCCCTGTCATCTGCCTCACCTGCAGGACACAGAGACACCGGCTTACACACAGCACTACAGCATCATCACAATAAAATGACCAAATAATCCATTTATAATCCAATGTCTCATATAAACCCAATGAAATTGCCCACAAAATGTCCACTTGTTGTGGAAAGAAATCACTTTTCATGATTGTACCCGAGAGAATGTTGTTTTTGTTTTCGATCAATAGCTGATGAGCACATTTTACCAGATCCAAGTTTAATCTGCTATAAACGGTACGATTCAACTCAATATACAGATCAGTGCACTCTCCACTCAGATGGTTTGCAGCTCCAACTGCCTGGAACTGCAATATGCTCAAGATTTTTACATAAACACAAACACACATACCAAGGACTTTGAGACTTCCACCTCCACAGCCTCTATGAAATATTAATACTTATGGAAATTCTACAACTTTTGTTTCTAATATGGAAGAAAAACTTTCAGGTTTGAATCCTAGGACACTCAACACTTATTAAGTTACATCAGATAGTCGGCGTATTTTCACAAATCAAAAAATAAAGTGATTCAGCTCATGTGCAGTGAAGACTGACCCTCTTGTAGCATTTCAGGTACGTCTGCCTGAAAGCGAGGTCCCACTCGGATCTCTCCTTTGTCCGCCAGCAGGGTCTTCTGCGTCGGGTCATACACCAGCGAATAGAAGAAGGTATCCTGGAGATAACAAGACAGCGATTAACAAAACAAAGAATCAGCTTCCACAGTTTCCGCCGCAGGGTTTTCACACAGGCTCCAATGTCAAACTCATCTGTGCTTATATACATTTAACCCTGGAACTTGAATCTATTTGAAAATCTGCTGGTATACTTGTAATCAGCTGTTGTATAACAGAACCAACCTTATGACTAGATCTACTGAAAAGCAGAACAAAAATAAGTGGATAAAATGTTTTGAAATAATTAAAGATAATTACATCAAATGGACAGAAAGATACTAGGCAAATACCTTTTGTATTTTTTGGGGCAAAAATGCTTCATATTCTTTAATATTGTCTGGTTCCAACTTCTAAAATATGCAGACTTGCTGTAGTTATTTGACAATATAGTTTTAATGTTGAGGTGTTAGGCTGAACAATACAAGTAATAACACCTTCATCTTGGTCTTTCAAAAACTTTACTTGATATTTGTGTAATTTTCCTTTCACTGGAAAGCCAAAACAATAAATCAACAAAACAATCAGCATATGAAAAAAAACACAATCTAGTCTGACTAGCAAGAGAAAGCAAATCAAGTCTTTCCTTTCTCCGGCTCACCTCTTTGTCAAGGTATGAAAGAACGGCTTCAGTCTCATTCAGTAATGCGACACTGCACTTCCCCCTGACAGAGAAAGAGAGAGGGGACAAGCACCATGTAAAACACACAACACGTGACATGAGCGCTGTTTCATAGGCGTGTTCATGCCTGGATGAGTGACTACCCATGAGCACTGCCGGCAGATGATGAGCAGTTGGGGGCAGAGTGTGTTATAGGGATGTGCATCATTAACCACTAACCAACAATAAGACTTTTGCAGACAATAATATGATCAGTTTATCTGTTAAATTCCCCGGATATTGGTACCTTGAAGCATGTATTCCCAGATTGACTGTGTGTACTGTACCTGATGTGTGTTGCAGGTAGGCTCTCATACTGCCGGGAGAGGAAGAGCTCTCTGTGACGAAGCTGGTGTTTCTGTTTTTCTGATAGATCTGTCTCTGTTGGGTTCTCCTTCTCCTCTTCCAACTCCTCTGCAAAGTACACACGCACACATGACAAATTACTTCAGATTCCATATTCAAAGAGACACTGACAATAACTGGCGGCCACGTGTCACAGAAGACACAGTGAAGCTAACCCATGACAGATACATTACAGGCAGATGATTAAAGTCACAAATGGTTTCAGCCAAATCCGTTCATTTATCTTTCAGATTTCCTAAAGACAATTAATGATATATCGTGCGCGCAGACTTCAGAAACAAAACAATAGGCTGGTAAGAAGTCTCAAGAGGACACTCTCAATCACTAACTATTGCTGTCATCTATTAAAAGACAATGAAGTCATTATGCTCAGGACTATTACTAGATATCCAACTGTGAAAACAGTGTACACAAGTATTGGATTAGCTGGTTTGTTGCAGCCGAGTCACCACACAATGCAGGCAGCTAATAAACATAGAAACAGTGCAGACATATACTTATATATACATATAATTATAAAAGATCTGCTACATGTATTATTCCACCGGATGTTTTCATTAGCGAGAAGTGGGACTTGTACAGCTTTACATTCCTGTTACAAATTCCTACTGGAACTTCAGCCCTGAATTTTCATGCTTTACTGGTTGATTCCGTCAGAACAGCTTATCGCATGGGCGAGTAGCGTTGGAAACATAACACTGGAATTGGAAGGAGCGCGGGTGTATCGGACCATTTCTGTAATTTTCAGAATCCAACATTTACACCCACGCGGTTCTGTGATTGGCCAGCTGTGCAGAGGTGAGAAATAATCCTCTCTACTCTCTGCTTTACATATTTGACAAATCTATTTCTGAAACTTTCCACAAGAAAAACAGAGGGCAACACTATGATTGTCTTGCAGGAGACACTGTAAAAAAAAATGTGCACTGCTGCCCCCATATTAACCTTTCTTCTAGATCCGCTTCATAGTGTAGCTGTTTGGAAAAACTACCATTTAAACAACCTGAGACTGAGGTATACTTAAATCTGACTAGTATGTATGAAAAGGTAGAGAAACGATGTCGGTCATGATAGCGAAAGGCAAAAGACGTTGCACATTTTTGGATCTTCTTTGCCTGCAGGCATTCATGGAAATAACACAAGTGGGAGTTACAAAGACGTTCAAACACTATGCCCCTTTCTAAAATGGAATAATTCTGAGGGAAGTGGGTTTCGGACACTGGCTGTAGAACCCTCCATCAAGCACTTCAGCTGAAGCACGTTCAACAAATCAGTGTCATTTGTTTCATTCACCGTTTTCAATGTTTCTAAATGTCTGGAGTAAAACAGTTATTTTTTCCGTATACATTATGTTGGTGTTCTTACTTCAATCCAACAGAAAGCAGCCTGCCTGCTCTACTTTGATCAGAGCTGTAATCGCATTGGAAAAAAACAAACAAAGCAAAACTCAGTTATTTTTTTCGCAGGTAAACCACTCGAGGTCAACTACAGGAAGTCTCGCTCTTCTCACCAACGTTAGCGACTGGTTGCTAATTCATCTCATATAGCAAGCTAAGATGGAGAAAAGAGGAAGTCGCACAGAAATTTTGAAACACAAACAACTCGATTGTGCTTGAGAGGCAGCGGCTATCACTGCAACTGATGCCTTTGAATCTTGCAAAAATCAAATCAAAACTATCTGCATGCTTTGACACGAGTGAGCGTAGGTGTGAAGATGTGGTTTATTTTCGACATGGGTCCTGTTCACTCTCCTGTAGAGATCATATTTGACTCACAGCGTTTTTTTGATCCGGAGGTGCAATAATTAATCAACACGAGAGACAAAACACATTTTCGCTAATATAACTCCACTGAGAGCACGGGTGCACTAATCTGAGCCATAGATTGTGTGAACTATTTTTTCAAAGTGTGTTAGGCAGTGTTAAATTTGATTGTTGCTTCGGTCTTTTCTACTGACCAGCTGGTATTTCTCTTCTGCTGGCTATTCTTACAGCCACAAGCAATTCAGATATAACTACCATATATCAATATGAACAGTGCCATATTTTTAAGTTTCAGTTGCACCACCTCCAAAAATGCTGTCGCTAAGTGGCTGCACTCTGGGGCCGTGCTCGACATGATGGGGGGGGGGGGGGGGGGGGAACTGAACTTATTGATAGCGCAGGTTACATTGTGCAAAGAAAACGCTAAGTGGAAACACTGCAGGAAATGTCTGCTTGACTGACGTGCGGCAGAAAGCCCGTAATGACGTTTCCCTTCACAGTGGATGGCTAAAAATACAACCATGGCTGAAAACCATTCAGTTTCAGAGAGGTGCCGAGATGTACATTAACCACCTAACAACTGATCACCTTTTTGTATCGAATATGGACAAATTCTCACTTCTAAAAAAGGTAAGGATTTGCAACCTTTTAAATACAAAATATGTTTGAGTAGAGCTGCAATTAACAATAATTTCATGATGTATTAATCAACCGAGTGCTCAATGAATCCATGGTATCAATCGTAAGATGATTATCAGAAGATGCCAAATATTATTTTAATTCATCATTGAATTGTTTTCTCAATAAAATCGCAGAAGATTGTGGAAAAAAAAGAAACCACCATCACCTGTCAGTCCAAATACTGTTCAAACAAATGGTCCCAAACTCAAATATATTCATTTTATAAAGATGTGAAACATTTATCTTAAAGAAACAAGACTGAACCGCCTACATTGGGGGTGTTTTGCACGTGGGAGCCAAACAAAAAGGGTGTTTGACTGATGACTCACTTGCATGTTTGTCTGCAAGCTGGATGAGGCTGTGGGAGATGTCTCTCCTTCTGTAGAAACATACCACCTTGGCTTCCACATTCCCACTGGCCGTCTGAAACAGAGAGAGATGACAGAGATGAAGCTGGACTGGTGTGACAGCAGCTCCCTGCACACACTGCTAATTTCCCATGAGACTTGGTTTTTTTGTGTGCCTGTCAAGCTTCTTCGAGCTGCTATGACAGGCTGACCAGGGCATCAACAGCACTTATGATCAAATGATTGATAGATTGTCTCGCTGTATAATTAAGCTGACAGGCATAAAGACACTGGCCGGTATTAAATGTGTGACTGATGGAGAGTGAGGGGAAGTGAAGGTTTGAGAAAAGTGGCTGCAACTTCTACTCTTTTGTGGATTCAAGTACAGTAAAAGCATTTGTACTTTATGATGCTCCAACACTATTTTCCCTTTGTGATTCCTATTCCAATACCTGGACTTTGTACTTTGAGGATGCCAAGTACAGATTACAGGTATTTAAACAGCTGTATAAAACTAACCCTGTACGGAAGTGATGACTGATATCCCTCTTGTACGGCCTGTCTCAGGTTAAACCATTTAAAGAACACAAAACCGAAGTCTTGCATATGGTACGCGTCACTGTTTTACTGGTGGGACTTTCCAGCATGAAATATTGCCAAACTGCTGACATTTGAGCCAGTTCTGGCTAACGCTACACTTTGCCACTCTGCAACCAGTACTTACCAGTGGCGGTACAGCGCAACTGCTGTTTGGAGTGGCAAAGAAGAAGTGATACTAATACACTTTTATACACTTTATAGTCATGGTTTTCAAATCAGTATATAGATCTGGGTACTTTCAAATACCCAATCCAGCCACTTCGGCAGTATTTGAGACATTTCTGATACCAGTATCAGTATCAGACAATCTCCATTTATAACAGTTTTCACATGAGGGATGTGGGTGGGAAAAAAAAAATCAAGCATAATGAAAATAATTACAATGCAGCCGCAACATAAGTTACAGCTGCAAAAACCTGCATCACAATTAATCAACCACTCTGTCAGTCTCAACACAAAGTGAGGATTATGAGCTTCATACAGGCAGCAACCGTCACACTGACTCTGCAGGGAGTTCCTGTTATTTCAGTCGCCACTTTTTGTGGTATGTATTCTATCTATACCTAATTATGTTTATCTTTAGTATGTTTTCTTTGATGCTGACACTGATGGGATCTGACATTTTCCCACCAACACAACCTGCTTATGGCATGTATATATCGGTCAACGGGGATTCGAGAAACAGCATTTCAGTCCCATCTATGATCTGTACACAGCAGAATGGACTTTGATCTGTGCAACATGGGAAAAGCTTTTCTGACAAGCCTGATAAGATATGACAGTGTGGTATTGAAACCATGTATGTTTTATTACTGAATGAAATATGGTACTCTACAACTTTTAAAGCAGGTATCACCAGTTACTCAGCCTGGCAATAAATGTTAGTCCAGACTTATATGAGCTAAAATAATCATTACAATAGTTTCTCCCACCTACACACAGCACTCCAAGATAGAAATGGCATTTAGAAGAATGGGGAACATCTGTCTCTCTTTTAATGATATTACAAGCACTTAGTCAAGAAATGACCACACATACCTACAACATTACAAAGCAGGGTGGGTGCGGGAACAGAGAGGAATCCTTGTTATTCACCCTCAGGCATAAAGAGACATAAACACACATACACAAAAACAGACAAGACCACTTCAGTACCTTGTTGAGTTCTTCTATTCGGCGGATCAGATACGGGTTACTGGAGGAGTTCTCAAAGAATACATAATCTGCAACAAAAACCACAACACACATATTACTTTACTGTATAAGAAAACTGTGATGCTGAATAATCCTGTGTGTTGAAATGCAAATAATATAAGGAAGGTCAAAACTAGAAACATGCACGTGTGTTAATGTGCAATTTGAACATGCTAGCACCACTGAGGTCAACACAAGCAACATGCGTGCTGCAAGGTTTCCACAGCCTGTGACATAGTTTCTGTTTCTGTTCTGCCATGACGTTTGTATGGTAAATCATTTGGGGATAAGGACACAGCAAAAGAGTTTCCTCTGCTCTACAACAAACTGAGTCAGCTTGATTTCACCTAACCTAAAGAGACTGAAATCCAGCCTGGTTCAATTGCACCTGGGCAGATTATAGGGTAACTTTGGAAAAGTTCAGTCCATAGAAAATGCTGCTTTTAAGCGATGCCTGAAATTTTATAATTACAATGCTCCGGAGACATAAACAACTCAGCCAAGAGGTTAATATATCACAGCTGTCAAAAGTGAGACCTTCAGTTGTATTCAGTGCACAGACATATCACTGTTGTCTGCCTCTGGATTCAGAATACGTTCGTCCTCATAGTTGTAAAATGATGAATTACAGCTCTGACAGACATATTCCTCTTTTTATTTTCCCAGTGTAGCAGCAGCATTAACTGAGCTCAGAAGACTGGTCACTTAGATTGACATGAAAATGTAAAAAGCTTTTGTTTCAGTCACGAAGGACCAGCAAAATGATGCCCAATGTGCGGACTTCCTGCTTTTGTTTGTCATACATTATTGCAAACAAAATATTTGGGGTATTTGGAGTTTTAGTTGAACATATTAAGCGATTTTAAAGAAGGCACTCGTGGTTCTGTAAAGTTGTGATGGGCAATTTTTGGACGTTCACATACTATACAATTTATCAATAAGGAAAACAATCATTAGCTGCATTGATGCATGGTATTACCTATGGAATGAGAAGCAACCTATTATTAAAAATGATTTGTTGCATCGCACATGTGTTATTAGTCGTGGCAGAAAACACAAATGGCCAACAGAAGCTAAAGTTGAAGTAGTTTCCAGAGAGCACCTGAAGGCAGCAGCTGTGCACTGGAGGTGAGCAAACCCGATGTAGTGAAACAAACCTGATCCTGCTGTGATTAAAGTGCTGCCAATAACATCACCTGAGCTGGGCTACTTATTGAGAGTGCGACATGTCAAGCACCGAGACCCTTTCAGCCCGATCATAACAATAATACACACGTGAGGTGAGTGGGAATACGAGGGTTTAATCCTCCAGACGCAACGACGCCACGAACCCAGACAATAATTTGATGTTGAATTCCACCTCGGGTGCTAACGAGCTAGCTAACCACTGGAGCCAATTTGCTAATTACTGGCACTTGCGGTGGGTGTAGGTGAACAGTGGGGGGACACGAAGCGTGTAACGTGGCTGTTGTCGTGAGATGCGAGGCTGAAAACAGGGTAAAAACTAGTGCCCGGGCTGCGATCATGGTAATCAGTGGAGCCATAGCTGGTGCTAACGTTAGCTAAATTAGGTATCGTACTAATGGCTGCATGCCAGAGGAGGCAAATACAAAGGCAGCCTCAGACTCTCCGGGGTAACATTCAAACCGCTGTTTTAAAAACACATGCCCGGCGGAGAAGCCACGCTGCGGCTCGGTTTCCACTCTGCCCGCTGGAAATAGGCTGGAAAACCGAAACGCAGAGGAAGGTGCCGACCAGCGAAAAAATGTTTACATTGTGAGCTAGCCCATTTAGCAGGCTGGCGGCTAGCTGCTGTGGCCACGACAGACGCGAGGCCTGACCCATTTTGGATCCCAAATATTTTTGAAATTATCGCCCTCCTGCTCCACGTTAACGCGCCCGTGTTGGCGAAACCACGTCCGCGCGTCGCCATTAAACCCAAACGAGCAGAAATGTCGCCCCAGCGAACCCCCCGCGGGGAGTTAAAACCCTGGGACGGGTCTCTGCCGGGAGGAAAAAAGGTCCACATTGACATACATACCTCCGACCCGGTACATGTTGGCCGCCATTTCTGCCCTCCCGGAGTGTAAACCATAAACCAACGAGGAAAAAACAAAAAAAGAATAAATTAACAGTAATAACAACAATAAAAAAAAAAAAACTAAGGATAAAAAATAGACCTCTTAAAAAAAAAAAGGTAGAGGGTGCGATGAGACTCCGGATGTGCACCTCAATTGGGACTCAATTTTTTTTTTGGGCAATTCAGCCCCCCCCTCCCCTCCTGATACGATTCACAGCACCCTTTACACTACAGTGAAGTCAGAGCAGCAGATCAACCAGAAAAACCACTGGCTGCTGCTGATGACGTCAGATGTGTGTGTGGGGGGGGGGAGACACAAACACACACCCCACACACACGCACACACACAACCACAATGTTAAGTGCACTCACAAACTCTGCACTGCATTTTTGCAAGTGGCCATGTTAACTCGAGGCAACACTCTACTTTTTGACCCACGCAATTTTAACCTCCCCCCCAAAAAATGTAGAATCATCACAACTGTTACACAAGTTTTATGTTTCGGGCTCTTTCTATTTCTTCAGGTCAAACATAACCCCCCCCCCCCCATACATCCAAAATGCCAATTGCGCGACAATGGTAGAATATGTAATGTCACTTATTGACCCAACATTTATAAGAGAAATGGTTTAGAAGGCTGTTGTGCAAGCTTCTATATGTTTGCTCTACCTCTGAACTGACCGTCCCCCTTCTTGCACTACTACTAGTATGGTTAGGTAGATTAGTGCCCTAAAGCAGAGATAAGATGTGTAAAGATAATAAAATTAAATCATCTTATAAAGAACAAAAACAAAGGTGTTTAAGATAATGATGCTTCTTACATGCCTGTGGTCAAATTGGCCGCAAATAACACCAACGCATGCAAAGTGCTTGCAGGACATATAATCATGCAAATCTTGTGTTCACCCAGCAGTTGTCCCCATTAAATTAGGAAAAGTCATCCAATACGAGTGTGTTTTTTTATTCTCAGTTATTATGTGTTTGGAGACAGCGTCACTGGGGATTGTGGTTTGGTGAAACACATGTTTTGCATATCTCTGAAACTACTGACCAGTGTCCAATAAAACTCCAGGTGTGAACTGGAGAACTTTTTCATAATACATCACAGATTTACAGTTTGCAATGTTAAAACCAGTCGGTGTCCAATATAACCAACCAGTAGGTGTCCCCTATAACCATAACACTAGTTTACAGCTATATTTCTTTCAGTCAGGCTAAACTTTATTCCAAACTGTCACCAAAGAGTGACAAATGTAAACAAGGAGTCACAAACAATCAGAGGGATCATTGACAAAAAACTAAATGAGTAAACAGAAAAAGAAAATATAAAGGAACATATCTAACATAAACATTTAAAGTAGAACGTAACTCAATAAAAAAGACATGCATATTTCAGGAATACTGGAAGAAGATATGAAACATTCATAATCCCCATAAGATTGCATGAATCAAATATAATAAAATCCCTGGTATTGTATAGGACAAATATTGTGCAACATCTCCAAACAGTTATTATAATTTTGGTTCTTGTTAGTTACAGATAAATCATTGGACAACATTTATCATGTTACAGCAGCAAAGAGGGAATAGTGAAATACACACTCAGTAAAGGTAATAAACATAATTTAAAAAAAACACAACATAAATACAAAGAACTAGAGAAATAGAAATAAGTACAATATAAACTATATATAAAAGAGTGTTGCACATATAATGTAACAACTATTGTGAAAAACCTGTAAACTGTTATCAGTGTTCTGGAGTTGTGGTTCATATTTTTTGGTGAGAATTTGTATATAATTGCACTTTTCAACATCCATTTTGCTCCGGACTTTCCTCGAGTTACTTTATCCTGTGGCGTGCGCCGGTCCGTGCGCGCTCATGTGACATCACTGCTGGGATTGGCTCGCCCTGACTGACTGGGCTGGAGAGGGAGACTCCTCCACAGGCTACACACACAGGGAAGAGGAGACTGAGGGACGGACGGAGTAGTTTCCATCAGCCACGGAGCTGCGCGCATGCAGGGCCACCTCCACTCCGTGCCAACCACGCCCGCCCCGGGGGGAACATGGGAGACTGTGACCACCTCTCCCCTCCTCCCCAATAGTCCAAACTCCTCTTTGGAAGGGGGGATGGACTGTGAAGAGCACTTTTAGTTAAGGTGACCCATTGACGAGATGAAGTTTGGGAAGAGCATCTGCGTGCTCAACGTAGGGGGAACCCGCTACGCCTTCACCCGTGAGGTGATCAAGGATTTCCCTCTCCGGCGCGTCAGTCGCCTGCATGCATGCGCATCAGAGAAAGAGGTGTTGGAGCTGTGCGACGACTACGACCGGGACCGGAATGAGTTCTTCTTCGACCGCCACGCTCAGGCTTTCGTGTTCATCATGCTGTACGTGCGCTCCGGTACACTCCGTTTCGTCCCCGGAGTGTGTGAGCTCTCCTTCTACACGGAGATGCTCTACTGGGGGCTGGAGAGCGCGCACCTGGACTTCTGCTGCCAGAGGCGCCTGGACGACAGGATGTCCGAGATCGGACTGGACACTCTGTCCGAGGAGGACATCGGAGTGTCCGTGGACGAGTCGCAGAGCCCGGGCGAGTCGGTGCAGGGGCCCGCGCTCACGGGTCGCGCTCTGTGGCTGGAGAGGATGCGCAAGACTTTCGAGGAGCCCAACTCGTCGCTTGTTGCGCAGCTGTTGGCCTCGGTGTCCGTGATCTTTGTATTGGTTTCTATGATCATGCTGTGTGCCAGCACCCTTCCGGACTGGGATACAGCCAAGAGAACCACTGTGGACGAGCACAGGTAGGCGTTAGTCAAGGCTCAGTTAAGTTTAGAGCAGGAGATGGGACCCAGAGCGAAGTGAGACTGGTGCGTAAAGCGGCTAAATCATGTCAAGGATGCGTGCCTATCATGATAAAAGACCTTATAAATAAACGAACACCCTCATAATCACTTGAGAATCTCATGCCAACGCCTGCATGCATTAAGGCAGCGGTCAAACTCGCTCTCTTCATTTATTTTAGAAGGTTGGCACATGCATGGAGGTGTTTGCTTTTTTAATCCGACTGCGATGTGATCGTTTTCATACACAACAAAACCATCAGCTACTTTCATGCAGTGTATTTAGTAAACATGCATTAGTTGGATGCAGAAAATGTGTCCTTGTGCTTTGGGAACGGATGCGTATCAAGTCAATACAGCCTGATGACAAGTGGGAGACTGTATCCTCACATGTCAGACAAGTTCCCAGGGAAGCAAATCAATAACCGATCCATATTATCTACCAAAAAGTGCAGTGTTAATTATTAAACAGAAATAAACCCCTCTGCTCTGAACAATCACTTTCCTAATTGGCTTGGTTAGTTTACAATGCACAGTACACAAGGAGGACAAACATGTCAGATAAATGCCAGATTCATAATATTCAAGTGGATAATGAGGGCGATAGCTGAGGTGCAGGGAATATTAAAGTAAGCAAACAAATAAGGAATCAAGCCACTTACAGTAATCACCTTCTATCTGAGTGCAGCGTTTGGATAGTTATTTCTGCTTCATTTTCTTTATGCACCTCTGTTTCCACATGATTTTGGCCTGTTCTCAGCCGGTGTTCTGGCTGAGGCGGCCTCTCTCTATATAAGGCTGGGTTATGTTCACTCAGGGTGGACATAGTTTTGAGTTTTGGAACCATTACAGTGGTTAGGTAATCGACTAAAAGTGCAGTTTGTGCTCAGGGGTCAAAATGATTCCAATGTAGATTCGTGCCAGTAGATGATGCAATTCTCCCGGTCGCTGTATAATCTGGTTTTGTTCTAAATGCTCTGATGGAGTTATCCTCATCCATGGCTCTGTGGTGTTTGCTGGGCCTGGCTGCTTAAATACACACAGCATCTTACTCCAATTCACTCTGATTGCCTTAATCAATGGGGTAATCATGTGCTTGTTTGTGTCACACTCTCTGCAGGAGGGTTTATGATTTCTCCCTCTGTGCAGTCTCCGGGCAATTTTTTCTCCTCCTCCTTCCTTATTGTATGTTTGTCCTCTCTGCTTTTTTTACTTGTGTCGTCACTGAACTGCATCTGATTTCGTCCCTTGTTCCCATAATTAACGTGACCCCTGCTTTTCTTCCTTCTTCTTCATATTTACTGTTTGACAAACAGTGTCTCATATCATCCATATATCTCTGTCATTTCCTGTTTACATTAATTTTTCTCCTCTGCTCTCTCCCCTGTAGGATAGTGGAGGCCGTGTGCATTGGCTGGTTTACAGCGGAATGCATAGTGCGTTTTCTTGTAGCCAAGGACAAGTGGGAATTTCTCCGCCGGCCACTGAACATCATCGATGTGATTGCCATCACCCCCTACTATGTCACCATGGCAATGGCCCGGGCAGGGATGCCGGCTGCTGGGCTCGGGGTTGCTGGGGTGATACTGCGGGTGCTGAGGATGATGCGGGTGTTCTGGCTCATGAAGCTTGCCAGACACTTCCTGGGCCTGCAGACACTGGGGCTGACGCTCACGCGCTGCTACCGGGAGATGGTCATGCTGATGGTGTTTATCTTCGTCGCCATGGCGATATACAGTGCTCTGGCTCAGCTGCTGGAGCACGGCTTGAACTTGGGCACGCAGAACCCAGACTACGCCAGCATCCCAGCTGCTGCCTGGTGGGTTATCATCTCCATGACGACGGTGGGGTACGGGGACGTGTACCCCATAACAGTTGGAGGACGGGTGCTTGGGGGAATGTGCGTAGTCAGCGGGATCGTACTCCTGGCGCTGCCCATCACGTTCATCTACCACAGTTTTGTACAGTGCTACAGTGAACTCAAACTTCGATCTGCCAGATATGCACGCACCATGTCAATAGAAGTGCTGCGATAAATTTGTACCAAACATCCACAGCTCTGCCTTCATCAGAAAGAATCTCGACAAAGACAATCTGCTGATCCCATCATGAAATATTGATAAAATCTGTTCCCTGCTCCAGTCACATGGGATTTTATTTGGCTTGTCTAGCACCTGCTTGTTTTGTTGATGATCTCCAGTCATCGTCCTCAACCAGCAAGCTCTGCGCCTGTCTCATCAACAACACAGTTTGAACAGGAGAGTAGGAATACACAAATAATTATTTATTAAACACACACAGGCAAGGTCAATCCACTTTTGACAGTGGCTGCTGTTTACACTGTATTCCCATGGTTACAGCATTGGCAAAGACGGCTGCTGCTTTGTGCTGCACCGAGGTCCCGGCGTATGCATGTAATGTGTGTGTGTTTGCCAGCCTTTCACTTTTGTTTTCGCTTAGAACCCAGATGGTACAAATTACACAGGATTGATGTGTGACCTAGATGCATTCTGCTAAACCTGGGAAATATTGTGAAAGAGCGAACAGGTGAGAGCAAAGTGAGGACGGAGAAGGGGTATACAGAGGGCTTAGGGTGTAGGAGTAGCTTAAGCCATGGATAATTTAATATGGAGACAGGTCAGCAAGCACTACAAGGTGGCAGACAAAAACAGCAGCGACAGATATCACAGGGCAGATGGAGCGTGAAATGCATGATAAAGGATCATGGGACAAAAATGACAGAATGTTGAGCTAGACTGAGCACACGCTGAAGAGAACGGGCCGCAGTGTGTTGCTTCTGAATTATGAGCCATTGTAAGGCAGTTTGTATTTCTGTGTCTCCAAGGCAACCCCATCCTCCAGCATGTCAATCATAATGGTGAGTGATTTGTGTGCACACAGATAGGCCACATCCTGCCACCCCGCTGGCTGGCGTGCAGCATGTTTATCCTGCGATTATTGGGAATAACTCATATTTCTAAAAAAAAAAGAATAGAGAAAGAGAGGAGTGCAGTCTATGGTTTTGACGTTCGCGATTCAGACATGGCCTTGGTTTGCCAAAATGATTTGATTTGTTGAAGAGACACATGATCCAAACAAACAAGTCAACACCTCTCCCACACAACAGTCCCTCTCTGGAGCTCCTCTTCCCCCTGATGCCATCAACCATCCTCCACACGGACATACACATGCATGCACGCACACATGCACACGCGCACACACACTAAGTCAGTCTGAGTCTATTCATTAAATTCAATGTCTGCATTTGTTATTTCCTCATAAACTTTGTATGAGTTTACAATGTATTTTGGACAGTACATATCTCAGTATCCCTGTCGTGTTGTCAATGTGTTTTTAAGTAGTATTGCAGTCACAAAAATGAAGGATGATCAATATTTTGTTACCCAGCTTGTGGCATAGTTTATAGCCCAGTGGATTTTGGCCAAGCTAGATTGAAACAAATGAATCAAAACTTTTTCATCGTTAGGTTATGTAACTTTAATTAACTTGATCAATGTATGAGGTTTTATAATAAAACGACTCTGTGTGAAATGTCTCTGAATGTGTAATCCCCTATTTCAAATCATATATTGCTATAAATATTGTCAAATGTACGCGCTATCAGACATTGTTGTAATAATTCTTAAGGGGTTTCACATAATTTATTCCTAACCTAAAATAAACCAAATTACTTACACAGTATGAGCCAAAGATGTGATGAAGACATTTTGGGCAGAGGATCTTTCACAGGTCCTGATGTGATGATGTACAGTTTACACCTCTGGGCCTCATGTGGGCAGTGGAACATAACATCCAGTGTGAGGAACACCTGAGCCCACTGGCAGTGAACTTGTCAGAATTTTACTGGGCAAGTGTTGTACCAAAATATTCTTCACAAAATACTATTTGAAGACTAAGTTCAATTGGATATTTTTAGAGATAATAACGATATTTCAGTATTATATACATCTAAAATCAATAATGTGTCAAGACAGTGCAATTAAATCTCCAATTTGTTAATTTGGGTCAAATAATGGAGGCCTCTTCGTGTCTTATATTTCTTCACTTGTTTATTTGGGGGCCTCCTTTAGTTTGTTTGGATCTATTATATATATAATATATATAACATTACAATTTAAGATAGCTTAAATTAGGTTTGAACTTGTCAGAGTGGTGTTGTAGGTTTCATAAAGATGAATTACGAATAGCCACATTTAAATTTTAGATATCTGAATCTGGAACTATCATCATAAGTAAGTTGAAGAAGTTGTTACTATAAATAGAAACTGAATTATAAAGGCTAAAAAATTAGCATTTGCATTTATTTCACCTTCATCACTATGACGACTCACTTACTTGCACAGGAGACACGTCTCGTGATCCAATGAGTTAAACTGTCTTTAGACATGTTCGTCACATATCTAATTGACTATCACATCAGAGATCTATATAAAAGGCTCTGACGCGATCTGATCTCTCACTTATGGTATCAACTCAGCTCAGACCGTTAATATTGTGTATATCTATAGGGGTGAGGGTATATGGGGTGAGTGTATATCTATGGGGTAAGGGTTTATATATAGGGGTGAGGGTTTTTATCAATGGGGTGATTGTGTATTTATGGCGTGAGTGTATATTTATGGTGTGAGTGTTTATCAATGGGTGAGGGTATATATATATAGGGTGAGGGTATATCTATGGGTGAGGGTTTATCTATTGGGGAGAGTATAACTATAAGGGTGAGGGTTTGTCTATGGGTGAGGGTATATTTATAGGGGTGAGGGTATATCTATGGGTGAGGGGTTATCTATTGGGGAGAGTATAACTATAAAGGTGAGGGTTTGTCTATGGGTGAGGGTATATCTATAGGGGTGAGGGTATATCTATGGGTGAGGGTTTATCTATTGGGGAGAGTATAACTATAAGGGTGAGTATAATCTATAAGGGTGAGGGTTTATCTATAAGGGTGAGGGTATATTTATGGGGTGAGGGTATATCTATAGGGGTGAGGGTATATTTATGGGTGAGTGTTTATCTATGGGGTGAGTGTTTATCTATGGGGGTGAGTGTATATCTATGGGTGAGTGTATATCTATGGAATGAGGGTTTATATATGATTCAACAGCCTGCCATTTGAATTTTGAATGGGCGGGTAGGAGGCCACCTCACGCCCTACGTCACTCTCAGTCGACGGCGGCAGCAGGAAGACCCTTTCACGGGAGCTTTGGTAGCATCGAACCCGCGGACGAAACATCCCCACGTCCTACGGCGCTAAAATGTACTACAAGTTCAGCGGCATCACCCAGAAACTGACGGGATCCCCTCCCACGGCCGCCTACAGCCCCCAGGTAAGACCGGGACGACGAGACCCAACGAGCCGGTAGCCGCAAAGCGATGACCTTCATGTCACCATGTTGGGTTATGTTCCTTCGTGTTCCCACCGGGCTTTAAAACCAACTTAAAGACATTTCAAGGTCCTTCAAAAGCAGTTAAATTGATTATTAAGCGTCTTGATAACCACACGTGATGAAAAAGTAATCGGTATTTACATTATTTACATTGTTCTGCATCATATTACATGGTACTGTGGGCTAACTTCCTCTCATCTTCATTTGTATTAATTCAGCCGTCTTGTTCCCTGAGTGTCGCATATAAAGTCACTTGTAGTTTCATATGAAGCAATATAGCGTCTTTATAACTTCCAGGAAAAACCCCACAAAGATGGAGGCTGTGGCCTTTGCTTGTCTCTTACTCTCTCCTTGTCAGATTCAATTCCCATTCTCCATCACTGCCTCAACACCAAACCTTTTGTTTAACCTTTATCCTGGAAGATTACCTCCTGCATGTGGACGTGGCCTTCCTGGGACTTAATAGCCAATTTTCTAAATTCAATGGCCTGTCAGAGCTTTGACCAGATGTGACCTTTATTATCTCTCTCCTGTCCTTTTAAGTGCTTGTTATTTTGTTGACACTGGTTCAGGCGGCCTCCAAGCTCCTCTGTTTTGTATGAAGAAAAATTGAACCTCATCAAATTGGCAAATAAGTTTATCAGCCAGTCCAACCTTGAGGTGCCGTGTATTCATACGGCTGAAACCTACACCCTTTGCATTTATAAGTGTATTACATGTCAGATATTATTGGATATTCGTAAATAATATCAATCCCAGCTTCTCCAAGTCCAAGGTGGTGAAATATATATATATATATATAGATAAATTGTTGCAACTCGTGTTTTTTTACTTTTACTAGTGCTGGGTGATAAAACAACAATAACAATCATTACAGTGTAATTTTCATTTATAACAATGTGACATTTATCATGATAATTATCCATTTTTAATGATGTTTCATTCGGTTTTGTCTTGATAACCTTATTGGCCACTTATCCTTTCTTTATACTTTCTCTCCACTGTGATGGAAAACTGTCTTTTACTCCCCTACATTTATTTAACACCTTGATTTACTTTTTCAGATGAAGGTTTTACACCTTCATCTGAAGAGCAAAGTTGCTTTGAGATGGAACTAAACTACAGTAAATCATTTAGCAGTTTAGTTCAAAATTTGATTTATTTATACTGAAAACTTTCACCAGATCAAGACAGTTAGGTTACACGGTCTTGGTTTGTTCTTTATTAACATGCTGCTTATTGCCAGTAAAGGCGTAATAATCCTCGTCCATACGAACACACCTGAAAACAAATATGCACTTTCTGCTCATCTCCTATAATATAGCCTTAAAGTTTTCATTCTAAAATGGAGTCAGCAGCATTTTCCAACTTCTCCATTTTAGGTGATTGAAAACCTGTATATGCATGGTTGTAACCTTGGATGTATGCCAGGCTAAGTATCTAATTTAATTATTCTTACTTTTACCACAGATCTGATCTCTTGTTAACAATTGGAATAAAACAGTAACTTGGCACATGCAGGTAGAAAACATAAAAATGTGTAATATTTACAAAATACACAGTGTGCGCCAACTCTATATAGAATTGTTGTTACATGCGTTATAGAGGTTACTGAAATTGGGAAAATTACTTTGTCACACTAGTTAAGTAATGCTAGATCAACACCATGCATTGGTTGGTGTTTGTATCACACTGTTAGTCTCACTTTAAGAACTGTTACACCCCTTTGATAACCAGGATTCTGCTGTTCAGAGCTGTAGTAATTTTCATAGTAAGACATCCTGTGATCAGGTGTCGTGATTGTTTACTGACCTCAACTAAAGATGTTAAATAGATTTCACAGCCCATAAAATAACATAAAATCAAAGCTAGGCTGATGCTCTTTAGATGCCAGTGATAAATATCCAAGCATTATGAAACTGAGTGGTGAGTGTGATAGCTGTCTTAAATCTAACTGCACTTTAGTTATGCCCTCCTTGACCAGCCACACATTTATATAGGTGCACTTTTAGTTCAGTCCTTTCTGAAATGGCATATCAAAATATTCTGCTTGCAGTGCCTCTGTGTTTTCATATGTCAGATTTAATTCCCCTGCTCTCACAGGAGCTCCCTCCCCACACTCTAACAAGCACAATTGGTCTCCTAGCAATTTTCCAAATGATTGGTGGGTGAGAGGCTTCCTCCAAGAGAGAATATGAAGGAGGCACACTTGTACTTAATTAAGACCACGGTGTACCCCCGGAAAATACTCTCAGTATTTACTGTCTGAAAAGTATTAAGAGCAGTATGTAATTTAATCATGATTTCACGACAGTCGTGCAGATGAATAGCTAATGAACATGTCTATGTCACAATGGCTGAAAAGTTATAAGTCCTGTATGGAATGATCAAAAGACAAAAAAAATTCTTAAACTTTCCTCCACTTTTCTCTCACTAACTCTATTCCACTGCCGGTTTTCTGCTACTCTAGATTGCGTGTAGGAACGCCGCCTTGTCATTAATTGAGGAAGAAAGGCGAAGATAACATGGCATTATGGAGTGCATTACTTCTATTTGGTAGAATTAAGGAACACTTGTTTAGATTTTGCATTTAGATGTGAATTGAGATAACGATTTTGATATGATTAATCGTGCAGCCCCAAAAAAACAAACAAGTTGAAAGTCACAAGAAAGACCTTTTTTTCCTTTTCTTAGTGCAAAGTGTTTGTCTTAAAATCTACAAGTTTGAAATGTGTAAAAAGATCTGGCTACGTTCGACATGATGCTGTGTTGAAGTGCTACTTGAGTTCCTCTTTAATAATCTAAACAGGCACTTGAATAGTCTCACAGGGACATCATTTTAAAAACAAGCTCAACCGTGTGCTCGTGTAATTGCTTGTTCTTATGCAGCAGATTTGAGACGGCTCCTACAGAAACTAAATGGGCTTTAAGTTTTACTTAATGTACAGCAGATCAATATAAAGAACCTTTAAAAAAAGACTTTTGATTATAATGAAAACGTTAGCATCTACATTTACGATACCTTCCGTAGATTTATTTCCAAGTTTGACACTTCTACAGATGTGAGGTCTCTTGCATGCTCTGGACCTCCCCAATTATTTGGGTATTAAACAAAATTATTTGAAACACTGAAAAGTGCTCGGTATTCCCGATGGTAATTAACTTGATGTGACTTGTTATTCTGAAATGGAAGCATGGAGGCAGTAAACCCTATCAAACCCTATTAGACTTAAAATAAGTCTAAAGTCCCAATTCAGAGACCGCGTCCTCAAATGGAGTCGACTGCAGAGCCCGAAACAAAATGAGTTGGTCTGGTCAATGGAGGATTTCCGTGATTTGCGTCACCAGGTTTTTCCTGCCTTTGCCACTGTCGCCTAGCAACACAGCTGCAGTTGGACATGAAGAGAGTGTTTGAATTCCCATTGGTTTTTCAACATTTGTACTGTTAGCTGTTGGGTTGAGTAAATAAATCAAAATGCATTTTAAATGAACTATGTACAGTTTGTCATTAAACCACATTTCAAAGCTTTTTAAATCACAGACGAACTTCAATCTGTCAGTCCATCATCAGATGGGTCTAACATGGTTCGGATGCCTGAAATTTGCATTTGAAAGTCTAATAATTGGACGTTTTGGTGTTGTTGCTTGCCGGTGCCTTTATCTCTTTAGAAAAACCGCTGATAATAGAAGCACAATGAATCCCGGGAAGAAATGTTAGAGTCTCTGTTGCTTGGCGATAAAATGACGCAATTGAATTAGCCTCCGAAAATGGGACTGCCTAGTGACGCTGCTGTGATGCAATCGACCTTAAAAATGAAGCCTCCGGAGGATGTGGCCCCTTAATTAGGACGCAGCTTAAATAAAACTGAGACCATTAGTTGTGATAATTAATTCTGATCATTGTTTCTGTCATTTTTCCAGAAACGATAACAAACAATATTGATGTACTTTTTGACCAGTGTTAACTTTTACTGCTTTTTATATTTTACACAGCTACTTTGGAAAAACAAGACATTTGAAGACCCTATTTAAGGCTTGTGGACATTTTTATTTTAATGCATAAATATCCATGAATTTGAAAAGAGCTCTGCATTTTTTGTGCAGGGGCTTAAACCAGGCGTGCCGGCGGAGGCCCCGACCATGATATTCGCCACACCCACCAAGGTGGTGTCAGAGACCGGGTCCACGGTGGAGTACCTCGGAGCAAACAAGGTTCATGAGTTCCAGAGGTTATTCCAGGTAATGAAATACACAGACCAGAAAAAACTTGTACAAGTCTCACAGTGAATCAGCTTTTGTTCATTTAAAAAAGTGCCCAGATGTGGTGTGGGGGTGTTTGGGGTTTCAAAATATGATTCAAAGCCATGAAAACTCATCACCATTAGGCAATGACTGGTATTCAATTCACCCTTCTCTTTAATGGCCCGTCTGCTCCCCTCTCCTCACTATTCATCACACAATAGGCAGCGAGAGAAATAAGAGATTCAGAAGTTGGGCAGAGCGATAACTCAGGCAAATTGAAACGACTGTATTGACTGCCGCAGTTTTATAACTTTTTTAAGTATTTATAAGTGAAGGAAAAACTCAGAGCTTCCACATTACACACCAGAGAAAACCTCGTCTTTTTTATAGAATTAATTCCATATTTCAGTTTTTCCAGACAACACTTGGGGACAGTTTTCATTCCAAAAACATTAAATTTGAGAAAAAAAACATGATCTCTGTAGTTGTCACCTATAAATTGTTTGTTTGTGGTCCTGTGTTAAGATTTGATAATATTGTGTGTGCAGCAGGTATAAAACCATCAAGTCTTGGTCAGAAACTGAGTGTTTGTTGATAAAGCAGTTAAGCAGTTAAACTTAAGCAGTTGAAAAAATGACAGAAAAACCCAAATGATTTTGAGGCTTATCTGAAAACATGTAGTAGACTCTGTTCTGTACTCTGTCTCTCAACAACTTTATTCTATTCTAATTTATTCTTCTTTTTCTTTTCTCCCTCAACCCTTCCCTGCCTTGCCGCCTGCCCACCTGCTCGTCTCCCAGTCGCAAGAAGGGGTTCCCGTTCATCTGAAGCGCGGACTTCCTGACAGGCTGCTGTACCGCACCACCATGGCTCTCACCGTAGGAGGAGCTCTGTACTGTCTGGTGGCTCTTTACATGGCCGCCCAGCCCAGAAAATAAGTGACCAACACAAACCCAGGATCTGACATCTGATGTCCGACATCTCCCAACGCGCCTGTGCTATAATCCATCGACCCGACTTTCCATCTGACCTCGTCATGCCACCTCTTGGGACTTTAAGATGAGAATTTATCACTTTTAAAAAACCACACCAGTGATATCAATGTCTGTCTTCTTTGTAAAAAAATTAATTGAAAAGTCTAAGTTAATAAATTTTATGGGGAAATAAAAGAGAAAGATGTTCTCAAGCACGTCTTTTTATCCTTTTTGTTTGTCTTTAACTTTATACCATCTGGATGAAGTACTGAAACAGCACTCACTGTAGGAGAGGTGTCATTATTGCCAATCAAGCGACACATGCACGGGTCATGTATAAGCACGTTTGAAACTAGTGGTTTGCAGCTGCTGCGTCTCCCTCCGCTCCTACGGATGCGAGAATAGAAGCAAACATGTAAAGATAGTTATTTTTTTTCAGTGCTCACAGCTTTCGGTCTGAAGCAATAAGCATGTGTGTGCGAGAGAACAAGCATGATGGAGACTCCCGTCTGGAACATAGCTGCTGCTCACTTGGCGTAAGTATTGTCTCATACAGTGTGGGACTCGGTGTGATGTCAGATGCTCCTCGCTGAGCTTCAGAGGGAGCGAGGCGGTTTCAGACGGACATGTTGGCAGTCTCGCATCAAGCTGCTGAAACACTCATCATCTCAGTCTGGTTTGGTGTTGTTTTTTTTCTGAGTGGCTTGAGATCATAGGCTCTATATAAAGATGGACCTTTCTTCACTTCATCCCATTGTACAAAAGTCAAGCTAAAATATCATAGATCGAATTTGGAGAAGTGCAATAGTGTTTTGGATGTGGAGCCACGATATCGGAATCAGCCGCCACGCGCTCGACCAATGGCGGGTCAGTCATCTGTCAATCATGACAACTCAACTAAATACCAAACCTATGGGAATCAAATACTTGGACATACTTCAGTGTGGTATGAACTACCTAAAATGACAGAAACTAATATTTGACGTGTACTTTTGACTGTTAAATTTGGAAGGGGAGCTCCCTTCGTGGCTTCAGTGGGAACTTTCCACAATCTTTCCACAATCTATAGGGTTTGGAGTGAGAGAGAAGTGAAAATACCAGAGGCTATAGAGACTTAAGGCTACATTAGCTGATGCAAACATAACCAACAAAGTTCTCTGACGAAACTGTTGCCGGTCACGTTGCATTGTGGGCATTGTTTTGACAGGGTTTGACGATAAAAAGGAGGGAATGATTTTAAATGAAAGAAATAGGGAGCATGATGCTGAATCAGTGGAGAAATCTTTATCGGTCACATAACTTTTGTTTCACTTGAGGCTCAGTGAGACTGTATTGAGTTATGGCTTCGAGTTAAATTCATTTAATAAATTGTTCATCTGCTATTTACATAAAAGCACTCAATATTACACAGAACATTAACTGCACTATGGATATAGAAGGGATCATAATTCACGCATGTTTATTTCAAAATACTTAAACAAGAGATTTTAAAGTGAATTTATATTAATGGATATCCATAAAAGAGTATTTATTATAATATGGCACCTTCATTTGTTGGTATGACTCACTGGACCTCCCTTTGTCACGGCATCAATACTTCAGACCCAGAGCAAATCCTCATGATGGATAATTAATGGTTGCACTGGAAAATAAATACATTTTGCCTTCTGAAGGAAATAACTAATGCTGTTAATAAATAATCACGAGAGAAAGAGAGAGAGAACAGATTTATTTAATTTTTTGTCAACGTGATTGGCTGATTGAGATCATGGCCAAATCTAATTGGATTACCGTAAACACCCAGCAGTCAGAATTGTGAATGGGTGGGACATACAGATAAGAGTCTTCCTGATTGAAGTGAGGCTCATCTTGATCATCAAGCAATAATGTACCTATTATCCCAAACAGCCTCACTCCCATTTCCCCCTCTGATGGCATTGATTGTTGCCATGGAAACACGGTTAAGGGATCAGGGTGACTTACTTTTACCTAATTATCCACTTTGTACAACTCAATAGCTAGAATTGTAAGTGTACAACTGAGATTCTGTTGTTGAGTCTAACACGCATGGTTTACCCGTGGCCCTTGTCTCACAGGTCGTGTAAGTTTTATGAATTTAAAGACTTCAACAGAAGATTGATGTTCGAGTCGAGCCGGGAACCTTTTTGTTACATGTTCTCATTACTTCTGTCCCTCGTTTTCCCGCAGGTAAAAATGTGATCCATCTGTACCTGACAAAGAGCCAATCTAGGCTCCAGACATTCTCTTTCCAATTCAATAAAATGGACATTTAATTAAGTTTTTAAAGGTTTTTCTACAACATTGCAGCAGATTCCAGACAAATGTTTCCAAATCTGACCAAAATAGGCAGAAATCAGCTAAATTGAATGCAAATTAATGCATGTTTCCACCATCTGAATATTAATTGGTTTGGCTCATTGAGATAAACAGCCAGGTGCTATCAGTACAGAAGGAGAGTATCAAGTGTCATGGAAAGCTTTTACCAGTGTTGTTATTCCTTTGGATGTTATAGTTCTTGGACTCATCACCTTGACATGAAACATCTAGATGTGTGTTTTTAGGACTCCAGAATGGGAACCAGTGGTTTAACATATCTGATAAACCATCTTCTATGAGCCCAAGTGATCTCCTTGCGAATAAGAGCGTGAAACCTGTTTTTGAAGTGTTCACTTAATTCAGGAATGGATGGCCTGCTCAGTCTCAGTCTTTTTCAATTGCTTTTCTCAGTTATTCAGTCAGAGGCCTCCTGCTGTGGCTTTTCTTAGAAGAAAAAACGAATCATGTGCACACATTTAACTGTCGAGACTGGCACCCGATACCTTGTTTTGATAATAAACCCTGCACCAGCTTTTCATCCAGGAAATCCTTCAGCATCACCTTAATTTCACCTCTCTGTCTCGCCCCGTCCCCCCTCGCATTCACGACGGCCCACTTGAGCAACAATGGATCCTTTTGTCGTCGCTCTTCTTCCCCCCCGACAGAGGAGACACGAGAACTCAGCAATAACATGTTCACCACTCAATGGCAACTGTTAATGAAGCCCACAACTGGGGGAGTGGGATCACAGGAAACCTGGTCTAGAGGAGACATAAAACACAGGAAGCGAGTCGGGTGTGAGGAGCAGGGGGAGGGTGAGAGTGTGAGATGGTTATTTATGGAGGAGGCGTGAGACTTATGGGAGGAAAAGTGAAAATTGAATCCCCTTTTTTGCAGCAAGGAATCCCTTCCTTGTAATGTCAGTCCTGTCACACCATCCCCCCCCCCCCTCTAATCCTGGTTTGAAATAGATCATTGTAAAACCAGTATATTCAGAATTCTGGGATTATTATGTCTGAATATAAATTATTAGGATGACATGTTTTAAAGTAGAAAAATTAAACCAACCCAGGTGGAAATAGGTGAAGTTCACGTGTCTCTTTCACGTCAGATTCGCTGTCGGGAATTACGAAACAGACGATTCTCGGTTAGTTATACACATTGTATTTTGGGGATTTTCTGTCCCACACTTAACATTTGAAATAGAAAATGGTAAAAGCTATTTTACTCCAGGCTTAATATTTTCACTAGTTTTACACTTTGATGCACATATTTCCTATTTGTCCTTTAATTTAAAGTACAGGCCACTCGGGAGAACATGAGAACAAATCTGTAAAAGTTAGAAAAGTCAAATTCATTGGTACATTGTGAACAGTTTGTGTTCAGTCCACAACTTTTAGTTTTCGGAGACTGAAAGTAAATGTATTTCCATAGACTGTTGTCGTGTTCTTTTTTCCTTAGGTAGAGATGGTAGAGTCGGTCTGGTTCAAAAAAGTATTTATTTAGAAGCAATGAACAGCTACTACATAGCTATGGGCACTCAACGTACAACCCCAAGCCGCCTAATACCGACGGGGAAGTCAGAGTCGCCCCGAGCGGACGGTGGGTGCAATATTTATAATAATAGGTAGAACTTCAGCAGGAGGGGGAGTCACGTGGCTAGTGCACAGGCTGGTCCCAGCCTCAAGGCACTGGAATTCGCCAATGATGAGGAGCCGCTCCCAGTTTCGTCCCTCCTTTGACAGTAGCTGGGAAAATCTTCACATTCTGACAGTGTTTGGTTTGGTGTTTTAAAACAAGCCTTGAATCGGCTGACAGCTTGTGAGTCTTCAGTATGGCATGCGCATTTTCTAGACAAAACAACGTCTTTCCTATCTGTCCTTCAGAACCTAGTGGCCGCTGCTTGAATTCTTTCTAAGGGTATGTCACAGTTTTTTAAGAAAACAGTGCATTCATCTATGTGTGATTTTTGAAATAAAGCTAATGGAGTTTATGCTGTAATATAGTAAGTTAGGTATGAGAACAAGTTAAAGTACAGTGTATTGTCTGCCACAGATGTACAGTCTTCTCAAACAGGCATTATCAGACAGGTGCAAGACTGAACTGCGATGTGACGCACACACACACACAACAATCAACTTCAAGATTAAAACCAGCCAGCAACGGCTACTATCAGTCACTATGTGAAGGCCGCACATTTTCCCACATATTCAGATTCAGCCCAAACTGCCCCTGCCCCCACCCCTGTCCAACATACTGCACTTGTTTAGAGTTCAGTTTCATTGCCATCTTCACAGACACATATTCAGAAAAACATAGATTTTAGTCTTAACAAATATTCAAAGGAAAACATAGATTTTAGTCTTAACAAATATTCAAAGGAAAACATAGATTTTAGTCTTAACACTGTATATAAATATGGATGATGTGTCTCCACTTCCTTGGAGACCATGTTTGGCTTCACTTTGGAGGGGCTGTCATATCATCCATAAAAACAGTCTATGGTTTTTATTGTACTTCGTGTCCTGGATACAGATAGCGATGACAGTCACAGCATTTCTTTGATAAATGTGATAACAGAAGAACGAGGTGGAGGCACATTGGTGACATTGATTGGAGCTTTTCTTTTGTTCCATTTCACATTTCACACAATTGCCTCGTTTCTTGTTTCTCTTTCTATTTGATTTCTCACAAAACCACAGATTCTGGCTGCTACAGGCAAAACTAAATCTAAAACTCACATTACTTTTCACTGTGGTTTGTTTTACATGAAGTCCAGAGAAGAAATACACGGCTCTTCATCTTGTTTTGTTTTATTTTCTTCTATTCTTGCTGGGCTTGTCATTCTGCTGCGTGTGCTGACATAGTAGTGTACAGTGTACCATGCTGCCGCTGGAAACATGAATCCTATATTCAATTTGCAGGCTGTCAAACCAAAATAACCTAAAAGAGGCTAGAAAGGCTGCACGCATCTGCAGAGTTTCGGTTTTAATTCACTGTTCTCCGCAGCTCGAGCAATCTTTTCACATGGTACAGATAATGGGTGACGCTATCGCCCCTATCGAGTGGGCCTCTTAATTCGGTGTACATCTACGTCTGTTTGTCCCTTCTCGTAGGAACAATGCAGAAACATAAGAGCTCTGCAAATAGCAAATACAAATGGCTCTTACAACGGCCTCGCAGGAAAGACTGAGGGGGGGAGAGGGGAGTGACACATCACCTCGGCTTACAATGGCCCTGCCACAATAGCACAGCCTGAGAACAAATAATGAATAAATAAAGTTCTCTGAGATTGAATGAGGGGAGCAATTCGTGAGGCAGGAGCATTGGTGTGTGTGTGTGTGTGTGTGTGTGTGTGTGTGTGTGTAAGTGTGTGTGTGTGTACAAATGGCCCCTGTGCTCGTCGCGCATATTAAACGACGACAAGTGGGACTGGGGGCACGAACAAAGCAGCTCCGTCCGAGGTCCGGTCCACAAAGTGCATTGATTACACATTTAAAAAACCACATGGCGAGGACAAAGGGAGACACTCGAGAATCACCAGGCGTGGCACGTACGTGCACCATATGAATCATCACGCCTCGGATAAAAATACACACTCACATTTCACAAGAGGCCTCAAGTGAAATCAGGGTGTGATTTGAGCTGGGATCAGGGTGAAATCGACTCACAGCCCTTCGCTCTCTGAGGGCCGCCGGTCGCCATTTACTCCCCTCGCAACATGTAATGACCAATCAGAGGCCAGATAGGAAATAAAAAAACAGGCCATGGAGAGCCTAAGGTAATGGAAGAACCAGCAGGGGGTCAGGTTGTGGTGCACATGGTGGAGGAGATTGAGGCCTGAAAAGAGTGTGCTGATTGCTGTTATAAGTGCAGGCTACTTAAAGGGCTTCTCTTTCCCTATGTGTTTCCAAAGAAATGTTTTTTTTTCCTTCAGGCTATTTTTCTCTTTCTGTCTCCTCTCCCTGGCAACAACCTTACGCAAGAGTTCAAACACACACTCTGCCCTTTTGCCGTGTGATGAAACTGTCCAGCAAACCCCACCAATATCCAACTGAAAATTTCACACATTGCAGAAGGGACAATTTCATTTTCCCCTGGACAGAAGTATTTGGACAGGTATACAGTTGTCTTGTCTTACAAGTGTCCACTGCAAAACAACATCCCTCAAAGATGATTTGAAGAGGAAGATGTGGGCGGCGTGAGAGGAGGAAAACGCCCCCAAAATAAGAGTTAGTCAATATGGCTGCCTAAGGATGTGAACAAGGTGGAATGAGAATGAGAGCGGGAGAGGGAGGAGGGGGTTGGAATAGAGTTGGAGCAAGATTAATGGTTGTTTAAAATGGAACAGTATTCATCAGTAGTCAGCTTCAGGGGCAGAACGGTGTGTGTGTGTGTGTGTGTGTGTGTGTGTGTGTGTGTGTGTGTGTGTGTGTGTGATTACACTTTGCAGCAAGTTTAAACTTTGTTGAACTTCCATTCATGCCTAGTTGAATAAGTGGCCACATTACATTGATTACTTTGCAAATGAGAGCGAGGCTCAATTCGTGCACACACACACACACACACACACACACACACACACACACACACACACACACACACACACACACACACACACACACACACAGAACAACAGCACAACCTACAGGTTTAAGCACTTTTAGATTCAAATCCCTGCAACTGGGGGACATTTCAACTATGACGCTTCACACTGTGGCAGAGGTAACATTTTATTTCTTGTCAAAAATCTTCAGGAGCAGATTCAACCTTCACGGGTACAAATAATCATGTCACCATGTTGCTAGAGAAAACATCTTTCCCACAGGCTGCAAACAGAGTGAACGTTCCATATAAATAACAAGTAAAAAGTTCAGCTGGAGCACATAAAACATCCTCGTAGTGTGTTTGTTCTATATCACTTGCACTTGTACGTGAGCTGTTTGCGGTGATAGTGGATCCACGCGGGAGCGGCGATGAGCCCGGTCAGGAAGCCAATCGTGGCACCCAGGCTGCAGGAAACGGGCCAAACCTACAGGAGGCAGAGGGTGAAGTGAGTGTGAGCGTTCACAGCCGTTAATGGTGATCGAACACTGAATCGTCGCTCTAATAGATGAAGAGGAGCTTGAGTATCTTGCCCACCGGCACACATCTCCGCTCGGATAATGTTCGGTTAGTTTAAACAGGAGCATCTGGAGGAGAAATACAGCTCTGTTGTCATTTAGACTTATGCTCCAATTATCTAACTCTAATTTGCAATTTCCTCCAGTCATTTTGCAAGGAACTCCCCTCGCAATTATAATTTCAATATTTTTCCTTTTTGTCATTTAAAAATGTGATTAATTTAATAAAAAGGATATAATTGTTACTGTAGTTAATCGTAATTTCATCCTTATAGAGTTCGTATTTTATACAGTTCAATGATGAATGGAAACAACCTGTGGTGGAGCTGTACTGTACTGTGGCCCGAGGCGGATAAAACATAAAACTCTATATTACTGTGAAAGGCAGCGCACAACTTACAAAAACTCGTTTTTTTTTAAGTTTATAGGTGGATTCTCGAGTGTCAGATTGTTTCATTTGAATCAGCTCAGAGGCTTGAGGACATATAAGAGGGATTGTCCAATAAAAAAAACATGATTCAATACCTTTGTCCTGACAACCAGTTTGAAAAGAGTTGAAAATTAAAATAGAGCTGCCTGTCCTTATGTATTTATTTAATGTTTCAATATATCAGTGCTGACACCAGTATATTTGTTATGTTTTTGTCTGATGATTCCTGACAGCACGACTTGAAGCTCTGCAGCATGAAGTAACTTTTTTTACTCTTTGGTAACATTTTCATGAATTTAATTTAAACAAATTCTGCTTATTATAAAACCTAACATACTCACAAGCCTTTTTCACCAAAAAGGCTTAGTATATATGAATATTAAATGTTCTTGCATGATGCCTAACACAAGGACAAAGATCCCACTGTGTCCATTTTGTTTATGAGAGACATGAGCTGACCTGCCACGGCCGGTCCCAGTCCAGAGGTATAGGGAACGCTCCCACCCAGGCTCCTACCACCGTGCATACGACTGTAATCTGTAGACAGGTGTCCCACACTGACATCGCACTGGAGATGGAGACAGAGCGAAGCGAGGTCAGTTACATTCGATTCAGTTACACGAGATAAACACATGAAACATATGACAGGAGGGAACAGGGAGAAGCGGAAACAAGATTCGGGGAGCTTACCCATGCCGACTGAACACACGTATCCAGGCCTGCACATTGGGCCCGAGGACACAGAGACACCTTAATGTGGTTAGACAGGTCAGCAGCACAGCGAGGGAGAACGTCTCCAAGGCGGATCTGGAGAACATGAATTAGAGGTTCAGAGCACCAATCAAATCCCTCTCTAAACCCTCAGAGTTTTAAGTGTCAATATACCAAACAATAGACAACAGCAATGTTTAGATCATAATGATTAGAATGTATAAAACACAATAAACTCATTCAAATGTACAGACATTTTAAATGTGTGAATATGGAGCTTGCAAAAAGTAACCGAACCAAACATATACAGCTGTAGTGTGGAGCCCGAGCGGCACCATATACTCACTCGATCAGCGGAGCTCCGTAAAGAACCACCACCGTGTGAAAGAACAGGCACGACAGGAAGAAGTACACACAGGAACGAAACAGCCTGGACAGCTGCAGAGAGGAGGAGGAGAAGAAAGTTCAACAAAACAAAAGTTAGTCAAATGAAGAGCCTTTGAAAAATTTATTTCCTATGGAGTAACAGTCTCAGTTGGATGAATGTGTTACGTTCATATTTACAGCCATTGATTGCTACACAAACACAATAAGAATGAAAGACATTTGACATGAGCTGTAATTCAAATGATGAACATTGATCAGGTTTATGCAAAGAATCTGCACAGGAGTCAAATATTTTATTGACTTACTTAAGATTTCTAAATTAAACTGAAATCTGAAGAAATAAAATGTGATTTGTATTTGTAAGCATCACAAAAGGTTGAAAGGAATCTGCTTTAATCGTGCACTGAACTGTCTCTATAACACACATCTACTTTATCACTGTATGTCAGTACTGATCCCTGCTACCACCTCCAGTCACCCAGCAGTCACCCAGTCACCTTGTAGCCCAGCGTGTGCCTCTTGGTGGGCGGCGAGATACCGAGCAGCCAGAAGACGGCGACATTGACCGCGGTCACCGCAGCGGACACCGAGTACATCCAGAGCAGGTGGGTCCCGTACACCGAGAAGCCCCGCACCAGCACCGCGGGCAGCACGGTGGCCATGAACACCGCGGAGGCGATGATGGCGTGAGCGGACGCCATGGATCTGATTTCATGGTCCCACATGTCGGCGACTTTACAAGTCAGCGATCCAACTACTGCAAATATCTACATACAATGTTTTAAAATTGTTAGATTAGCAGCGGTCGTGAGGAGGAAGTTGAGTCCATGGATCAAAGGACGTAACTTCCGTAAACACGGAACTACAGTGACTTCCGCTTAGACTTCACAATAAGAGTCCAATGTTAGGTTGAAATACTCTTAAGAAAAGAATTTGAATTGTTTTAAAATTATTTGCATTATTCAGAGAGCTACTAACAATTTTTTTTTAATAGTGGAAAGTTTGTAACCGATTCTCTAAGGCCATGATGGTGTGATGTCATTAATGTTGTGATTTTTATGATGATGATTATTATTAAATATCTTTTTTTAAAATCAATAATAGTATTGACGACTCCTAAATATGACACACGTGGTTTGTTGTTTTTGTGTCTGTGCAGAAAAGATTTCAGATTTTCAGGTCTCTATTGGAAATATGGCATGAGGTCGATTTGATTTATTAAATAAATAAAACAGTTCAAGGATGAGACACGTACAAGAATATAATCACCATCAGGGAACTTGTATTTTGAAGAAATAAAAACGTAGTCTGCAGGAAACAGGAAGTAGTATTTTTATTTGTTTGTTTATTACAGGGACCCTTTGTGACGGACATCACAGCCAGCCAATGAAATTAGACATCGTCACAGCATTGACCAATGAATCTGCTGCGAATTCCGAGCAAGACGAAAAGCAGACCGGAAGTTTACAACTAGCCAGCAAACGAGCTAACAGTTAGCTAACACTTCACTTCAGTTCCTCGACCGTCGAGAAAACCTCCCTTATAACGACCAAAGGGAAAAGATGGTTTGTGAGAAATGTACGTATGAAAACATCGACACACTTTCTACCTTAAAGTTTAATCTATTTGTTGTGCTGTTTACGAAGACTGGGGGTTGTTCGGGAAGCTAACGTTGTGTGACTTTACCTCCTCATAAACACCAACTTTATTCCTGTAATACGTTTGTTATTGTTGCTCATCTGTTATTGTCGCACATCTGTTTGTGTTGCTCATCTGTTTGTGTTGCTCATCTGTTAGCTGTGTGCTCCCTGTTGTTCCAGGCGAGAAGAAGCTCGGTAAGGTCATCACCCCTGACACCTGGAAGGATGGAGCTCGGAACACAACAGGTGATCTTACATCCTTCATCGACGTGAAGCGACCTGAGACTAACTCTGACAAATGTGGTGCTAGAGAAGCTATGATATCGCTGAATTGTTGAGTAGAAGCAGACTGTTACACAAAGGGGGAAAAAACCCTAAAAGTACAAACACTTATCAACTGTATCTAACTGCAGTACTCGAGTAAATGTACTTAGTTACATGTCACCACTGGTTTAGGGAGCTATTGTGCATAAACCCGGGTTGATTTCTCAATTATAGCTACACAAGGATTAGGTTTGATAGTTATTATAACTATAACAATGGTGGAGCGACAAAGCCAACATTGTACAAGCTCCGGTAGAATATAATTTAGACTGTGGATGACAGAAAACCACATATTCAAGGCCATTTTGATGTGATCAGACTTTAGGCCTGAAGAGAGCTTGTTTTATCCTGGTGTTGTCGTGCATAAGAAAGAAATGTGCCCATATGTTTTTTGAACTACCTTTTCTAAAAAGATTGTGTCTGATATTTGTTGTTCATCTTAACTAAGGTCTTAAAATTGGACAACAGCTCACCTTGTGCTACATCTTTCTGGACTGACAATGACTTTATGTGCACATTCAATATTCAATAAAATCCTTGATCAACCTCCTTCAGAACTTCTACACGATAATAAACCCAAGCTTGACTCTCTCTTTTAAATTTGATACTTAGTTTCCCACTACTCGATATTTCTCTTTTTCTTTTAATTGTGAGCTCCTGTGATGTAATATTACTTAGTTGTTAAATGGGGTTCTTTCTGCTTCCTTCACTCAGAGAGTGGCGGGCGTAAGCTGAATGAAAACAAGATGCTGACTTCTAAGAAGGCCAGGTGAGGCTTGATAAAGACTGACTACAGTCACACAAAAGTAGGATGAGAGCTGTGCTGCTAACAGGCTGAAAAACATACAGCACCAGTACATCTCTAGTTATGGATCTGTGATTTATCTCCCTCTCAGGTTTGATCCTTACAGCAAGACAGGCTTCGCTACCTGCAGGATCTGCAAGAGCTCAGTTCACCAGTCTGGATCACACTACTGCCAGGGCTGTGCATACAAGAAAGGTATAAACTCGCTCACGCTGGACTCCTTACTGAGAAAACGTTTTGTGTTGCACTTGTGTATTTTCCCTTTGAGAGGTTTCTTTTTGTCCTCCTCTAACACAGAATGACTAAAAGACTGATGGAGCTGGAAAAAAAACCAAGATGCTATTGTTGGATATAGTTGTAGAGGCCAGTTTAATGAAGAAATTGGAGAGGAAACTTTTCTATTATGTTTGAGATTTTTACGGGCTGATTGACTGACACTTTAGAATCTGAAAATATTCCTATCGTCCCCTGAGGCAAACAGAGCAGAAAGAGTTGGTTCATTTAAAAATAACATGTCTTCTTAATTACCCTCTGTATGCAGAAATGCAAAAAGTTTGTATTGTTATTCATTTAATTTAATATCATTTATTTGAGTTTTCAATTTGAACTCGATGAACTCAATCATGTTTGTTGAAGTAAAATTTGACCATCATGCATTGCACTTGGACCCAAATACTAACCCTATGTAAATCTTGCCGTTCCTTTGTGTCTGTTAGATATGGAAACATGTTATTGTTCTCACAGCTTGTGTCCACTGCCCCCAAGTGACCAAAACAGATACTGCAGGTTAAACATAATGCTAAAAATGCCTTAATTCAAGCAAGTTTCAAGATCATAATGGTTTTTTATGCTGCGTGTAAAGAAAACACTAGAAAACCGTGGCTCTCTGTAAAGACGAGTATCTCTTAATCTACATACATATAGTTTTTATTTCCATGTCATGATGTCAATGCATCTTTCTGGGTTTACAAAACATACATCATCTTCTGGTATTTAATTTACAAAACAATCTTTATTTGCTATTTTGTCTCCAGGAATCTGCGCAATGTGTGGAAAGAAAGTTTTGGACACGAAGAACTACAAACAGACGTCGGTGTGACAGCGTGTCGAGAAGAGAACTGTTTTACAAGTGCAGAACGGATGTGACGATGAGATGGAGGTGTTTGTCATCTTGACACATTTTCTTTATTTTTCCATAAATCCTTGTTGTAAATCTTTATTGTTATTCTCCCCACCTCAGTGAAAGAGAAACATTTGGAGTTGGTTTTATCTCCTTATTGTAGAATATTATATCAAGCTACTGGAACTAATTCAGTGGCCATACACAGGGTAGCCCTGTCCTCTCCAGTCACACCACCAGTTATCACCTGTTTATTGAGCCACGGCTTCTTGTTTGTATTTTTGTGTATTTTAAATTAAATACTTAGACATTTGCTTTTTTTTAAATAATTGATTTCTTATGTAATTTGTTCTGTGTTGCACTTTTCTTGAGTGAATTAAAGCATTCAGTATGAGGACATCATCTGTCAGGGATATTTTGTACCTTTGCCTGAAGCAATCAAGGGTTTAATTTTAGCCTCTTACGCACAACATACCCATATTTGTCCTGTACGCCTGTAATAATTGGTTTATTCTGACATAATCACATTTAGAAACTGCATGCTGCACTTTCAGGTGCGACCCCCCTCCTCCTCTCCACATGCTGTCAGAGGTTATAGTTCACAGGCTGTCTGATGACAAGCCCCTCGTTTGACATTTAAAGGCCCTGCTCGCCCCCAGGCCTTCAACCACTTGTTTTTATCTTATAGTTATATTGATTCATGCTGTTGTTCCACAGCACAAAACAGCACCAGGCTTCAGCTGGTTTAGTAAATGTACAGTAAGTAATGTTTGGATGTCATAAATGCAATGCATTTAACAAAATAAGCTGCTGTGATCTAATATAAAAAAAAAACAGCTTTGTTCAAAATTGACTACAGCTATAACTGGTTGTTTACGGTAATTCTGGACTTTAGATTTCCTGATATATAACTGCAATTATGCTGCTACTCCGGGTTGGGACATGACCCAAGGAAGAACCCATTAAATCTTGATGCAGATCTGGATCAGGTGTTTTTTAACATTTTCGTTGATTTCTCAGATAATTATGCATGGCTCTTAATTATTGTTTATTAGTTAGCAGGATTCTGCAAAAACTGCAGCACAGCTTTGCATGAATTTGTGTGGAGGGGTGGGACATGACCCAAGGAAAATCCCATTAGATTGAATTTGGATAAATGGGGGGGATCCAGGATTTTTTTTTTTTACTTTCTTTAATTTTGTGAGATTGTTTTAACATTTTCACTGATTTCCCAGGGAATAATTCATGGATCTTTGTTTTAAAATAATCAAACAAGTTCAATCGACTTATATTTAGGAGTGTGTGGGATTTACTGCTGCTTGATTTAATTTCAGGGGACTGTTGGGCCTTGGGGGAGGTACGTGCTCTACTGAGTGCTATTCTTGTTAGCGATTGTTTATGCTAACATGCCACATAAGGTGGTGAACATGGTTTAACGTTAGCTTGTTAGCATTTAGCTCAAAGCACTGCTGTGCCTATGTGCAGCCCCAAATGACCATTAGCTTGTAACTGTAGAGTCTTAATCTTGACGTTCGCACACTTGATGCTCAAATCTGTAGAAATTAGTACATAGTATGAAACTGAGACACTTCTTGTGTAATGTCAAACCATTATGCTTCATTTATAAAACAAGCACAACACACTGAAACTCTGACCTGGGCTGTTATCTCTTCAAAAGAAAGTTGACAACTTCCATGATGTTTCTATCATTTTATTTAGGCAAAGAATCCCTGTTACAGTCGTCACCAATAACAGCAAAATTTACTCAGTGCATAATTTAATCACTCGTTGGATTACAGATGTCTAAAAAATTACAAATACTTCATAATTTTGTGCAGAATGGACACAGATTGTTAAATATTTAAATATTTGGTTAAATACAATAATAAAGTATGGGAATGTATCTCTTTGCAAAAGCACCAAAGAATTTCCCATCAGGAAATCAAACTATGAAGTATTGTCACATTACAACATTGCACTGATGAGTTATAAAAACAATTGCCATGTAAGACTGTGAAAGATCTAGCAAAGGCACCAAGACTGCGGAACTACATTTACTGTTCACAGTGAGAGTCAGTGGTGGGTGACATCGGTTAGGTCTTCTGCGAAAGAGTCAAGAACTCCTCCCGGGTTTTGTGGTCATCGAGGTAAACTCCCAGCATGGTGCTCGTCACTGTGCGGCTGTTCATCTTCTGGACGCCTCGCATCACCATACACATGTGCCTGTAGAAAACCCACACATACACACATGGCTCTGCTTAGTGGTAAGGGGTACAGGGTATGGGTCAGGGAAGAACTCATTAAATGTTGGTGCTGATCCAGACCAGGCAGCAGATCCAGGAATTGTTTTTCATTGTCTTTAACATTGCGGGATAGGGCGCTTTTTAATCTTTTTACTATTTTCCCAGGAAATTAATAATGGATCTTAATGAAGAATAATCAGGCATATTAATGATTGATATGAGTGTGTAGAATTTGGTGCTGCTTGATTGAATTTAAATGAACTGTTCATGAAATGAACCTCAGTGAAAGTATGCGTCCACTTTCCACATTTGGCCTGTGAGGGTTAGGGCCGTGTGTGTGTGAGAGAGAGAGAGTACTTACGATGCTTCAATAACCACAGCTACGCCTTTTGGCTGCAGAGCCTCAGATATTCCCACGGCTATCTGCTTGGTCAGACGCTCTTGAACTGAAAGAAACCAAAATAAAAGGACTCATGTACACATGATGATACCAGATTACTAAGTGCTATTGTCACGTGCTGAGACTATTGACGTATAGCACCATTTCTGTCATTGCTTACCCTGAAGCCTGCGACTGAAAATCTCGACAATCCTGCAGAAATCAAAGCAAAGAGAAGATTGATTGCAGATTAGGTGAAATAAATATGAATTATCTGTTGATTAACTCTGGCATCAGTCCCTGACCCCTAGTTTCAACTCTGACCATCCTGCTGTATAGCCCCTTCATCTATGAAAGATTCAGCCGAATGAATTGTCTGAATCTGTCGAGCGAGATTCAACAGTTTATCCAAAACGAACAGTTTTGTTGTTACTGTTATTCTGGCTTTGTGTGTTCAGAGAGGTGCAATATTTTAGGGAAGACAGAGATGGAGACAGGCTGTGATAATAACGGGTGATTCCCACAGGTCCGCAGGGATTTTCTCATGGCTCGAGAGAGGAGAGTTTAGACTTGTGTCTGTGAGTGTGCTCGGTGAGGGGACTAGAATACGGCCAGTGGGCTTAGACCCTAAGCCTCCAGGTCAATGCACTGAGATAACAGAAGAACGCAGCCACTTGGCACTAACACCAGAATCAAATGTGTGTGTGCACGTTAGTGTGCGTGTGTGTGTGCTGCGTTACCTTGCCAGCTTGCTCAGTCCCACCACTTTTTTGTTGGGGATATACCCGATGTGAACCTGGAGGGAAACACAGCAAAAGTTACACACAGACTTACCCAGACACACACTACACAGCACAGATACACAGACAGACACCCACTGTACAAACTTGCAAAGACACACACTACACAGATGTACAGACAGTACACAGACTTACAAATACACTGCACGGATACACAGACCCACACACACTGCATAAATGTGCACATAGACACACACTGCACAGACTTACAGACACACACTGCACAGATGCATAGACACACACTCCACATTCTTACACACAGACACACACTGCACCGATGCACACACTTACCTTTCCAAAGAAGGGCACCAGGTGATGCTCGCACAGTGAAAACACGTCTATGTCCTTCACTATCACCATCTCATCATGGTCTTCATCGAATATGGCGTTATTCAAGATGTCTGGGGAAACAAACACACAAATATTTACTGTTGGAAATGAACACATATTTAAAAAAAAGAGATCTAAAATGAAGGTAACTTTTTGAATGTGCTATAAAGTTTGTAAAATCAATGAAAAGGTCCCTTTTCCTGATATCTGACGAGATGTATCTATAATATTTGCTGGCACTTGTCTATAACATCTTTATGAACTCACGTAGGGCTTCAGCTAATAATTACCATCACTTCCCATATTCTAAAGAGATGTCTTCAAACCAAAGGTCCAAAATCTCACAGATACTCAGTTTACAACCTCATAGTCACCAAATATTGTCATTTCCGATATGTAAAATGGATGCTGATTGGTTGCTCATCATTAGTGGCTGACAAACTAATGAATTAATCAACTAATTGTTTCGGCTCTAAACTCAGCAGCAGATTGAATAATCTAATTATAGACAGTAGCTCTGACAAACATGCTGCTTACCCAATAAACATTTACACCTCAGTAAAAAATTGGCCTGATTCTTCCATGTAGATGTTCATTTACAGTAAACTACACATTATGCTATTCAATGCGAGTCAATGCAGCATCATTACTTGAAACTACAGCCTTTGAAAGTTGACTCAATTCCTCTCTATATCAATTAAAACCCTAGCTCACCCATCCATTGCAGTTTTTAAAACCAGATTGAAAAGTTTTTTTGATTCTATATTTATTTCTAATCATTTTACGCAGTACCATACATTTCATTTGTACAATTTAATAAACATGTTAATCCTTTTTATTTCTTTTACCTCTTTTATTCAACTCTTTTGAATCTCTTTTGTTTTGCTCTTGTTTAAAACTGCTCTTGACTTGAATTCTCTAGATTTTCTCTCACTGTGCTGTAATTCTAGCCGCGGTGCAACAGTGGGTTTTTATTTCGTCTAGCTATTAGTGATCATTTCACATATAAATGAAAACCTCCAGAGTAGATGGGAATGCTCTTACCGTCGATGGTCTCATGGTAGCCCTTGGTGAGGAACTGCATGGCCTTGGCGGCGCGCAGCGGCGTGCGCAGCAGCCCCTGTCGGTCCGTGTCCTCGCCGAGCTCCTGCAGGATGCTGGTGTAGGCGGCCTCCAGCGCCGGTAACCGGGACTTGTCCTCGGACTCCTTGCGGGACGTCTCGTGCTTGCAGAGCACCATGGAGGACTTCATGCGCTCCATGGTGTCGATGACGTTGCCGTTCAAGTGGCCGTTCATGATGGGAGCGCTTGGATGAGAAGTGGAGGATGGAGGAGTGAGATGAGTGCAGGTTCCCCTGAGGTTGAGTGCTCCTGTCCCCGGTGCTCCCCGCCTTATAAAGCCTCAAACCGGCTGCGACGTGCGCATCCGTTTCCCATTTGCCAGCGTGCCACCTACGTCAAGAGCCCGGATTTCGTCAGCGGAGTTAAATGTCAACACGGAGCACCTCCACCCAAACCAGGCGCACCGTGCAACCGATTCTCTGCGCGTCCCTCTCAACGCTCATGTCTCATCCATTCGTTCTGACTCCTCCACTGGAAACCAGACAAACCGCTCTCTCATCATCCCACCATCAGCAGACTCCACGTGGAGCACGAACTGTGTCCGTGCAGTCGGGCCCATTAGACCCATGATCTGTTGATTCACTGAACTATGTAGATTAGATATCATAGATTAGATTAGGTGGATAGATAGATCGATAAAAATGCACATTTGTGTATATATATGTATTTGCTGTTGTGTTTTCTTATTTGCTGTTTTGTTTACTTATTATCTGTTGTGTTTACTTATTTGCTTTTG